>NC_044508.1:597500-612500 GCF_902362185.1 Chanos chanos | reverse complement strand
CTGTCCTGCTCTACAGACACACTGTCCCGCTCTACAGACACACTGTCCCGCTCTACAGACACACTGTCCCACTCTACAGACACACTGTCCCACTCTACAGACACACTGTCCTGCTCTACAGACACACTGTCCCTCTCTACAGACACACTGTCCCGCTCTACAGACACACTGTCCCGCTCTACAGACACACTGTCCTGCTCTACCGACACACTGTCCTGCACTACAGACACACTGTCCCACTCTACAGACACACTGTCCCACTCTACAGACACACTGTCCTGCACTACAGACACACTGTCCCACTCTACAGACACACTGTCCCACTCTACAGACACACTGTCCCGCACTACAGACACACTGTCCCGCACTACAGACACACTGTCCTGCTCCACAGACACACTTTCCCTCTCTACAGACACACTGTCCTGCACTACAGACAGACCTTGGGGCAGGGGATTAATCAGTGCTTATAGAGAAGTTTTATTTAGAGGAGTTTTATTCAGCTTTCAGTCCAATACTAAACTACAGAGTACAGAGACCATACCAACTACAGAGACCCTTAAAGCTACGGGCATTTACCAAAGACAGAGATAATCCACAGAACCCTGTTCCATATAATCCAAAGTCCACATGGGCACTTACACACAGCCCACACAGAGAGACAGTTTAATCAAATTATACATCAACAAAACACAACACAGCCTTTTAAAAAAAAGACACACACACACACACACACACACACATTCTCTCTCTCTCTCTCTCTCTCTCTCTCTCTGTGTGCAGGTGGCCAGTACTCACCCTGCCCATGCAGTGAGAGTCACACAGGCGTAAGGGGCCCAGGAGAGGACATAAACCACTATCACCACAAACGCAATTTTAGCCAGTTTCCATTCGGTCTTCATTGACTGCTGCTGGACCACACTGGATTTTTTTACTTGGGAGCCCAGCTTCTCCACATCTCTGCGCAAACACACACACACACACACACACACACACACACACACACACACATACACACACACACACACACACACACACACAAAAAGCCTGTTAGGTCACCTGTCACCCGCTAGATCAACAGGCTATTCACCTGTTGCCTATTAGCTCTATTGTTAGCAGGCACAGAGTTCTAATCTGTTAACCTGATTAGTGAGAAAATAAGTAAAGACATCATTGCCATATAATTAAACCCATCTGCTCACTATCAGTAAGAACTGACTTCACTGCCCCTGTTACTGCTGCTAAGAGAGCAAAACATTTCAGTTTTTACACATTTGGCTACATCCACCTCGAAGCACTTTTTTTCTTTTCCCCTATTTTCTGGGTGCTGTCATTTTGTTTGTTTGGATCCTTTTCCATTGTTTAACCTTCTAGAGTTGAACTGGATTTGATAGCTAGCCAAAGGCATTTCTTCAAGGTCAAAACATGATTTTCAAGATCAAAGTCATCCTTCAAGCTCAAAAGCAGAGTGCAGTCATACCGTCCAATAATGCGGGTCCAGCCGGCTCAAATGGTGCTGGGAGAATATTTGAAAACAAATGTTGTTACCATATGCCCGCCAGTGGCATTCTGGTTTCCATAATTAATGTTTCTCGGTGCGCTCGAAGGCCAAACCATGCCTATTAGCTCACCTGCTGGCTCTCCCTATGAGCCTGTTAGCTCACCTGCTAGCGGTGCGGATGGCGAAGAACATGAGGAGATAGCAGTAGAAGATGATGGCCAATGGGATGAAAAATACAAAGCAGCAGAGCATTAGCGTGTAGCTCCTGTTAGCCATCGAGTAGGTCACATAGTCCCAAGTACAGGAGGTCATTAAACCCTCTGGGATATAGGAGCCTGTGAAACATATGAAGAGGTCTTCACACACAAACATACACTATATAATCACATATGGACCTAAATATGAGTGAACATGTAGAAACATGCATAAACATGTACCAAAAAACGATCTAAAATGACTTTCTTTTAACCTCTGACTTCACAAGCGTCATCAGCTCACTGATTGTGTGTAAATTCACGAGACTTACTCCACCCAATGAGAGGAGCAAGGCTCCAGGCCAGAGAATAGAGCCACACTAGGATTATGGCCAATGAGGTGCGCCGTTTGGAGCTTGACTGGATGGTCTGCAGTGGCCTGGTGATGACCAGATAACGGTCGATGGAAATGGCCAACAGACTGATCATCGATGCTATACCGAAGAGAGCTCCACAAAACGCGTACATCTTACAGCCTGAAACGTCCAATGGATATGATCAGATGAACAGGAGGATTTTGTTTTTCAAACACACACACACACACGCAGACACACACACGCAGACACACACACACACACACACACACACACACACACACACACACACACACAGTGAGAGAGTTAGGGTTAGGGTTAGGCTTGATTATCAGAGCAACACCGTTTCAAATAAAATGTCAATCAAGTTTATCAAATCAACTGACAATTTATCACACTATTTTCCAGTTCACATACAATTTTACTCCTCTATTTTTCAATTCACATGTATTTTCATCACCTCCATTTTGATCAGCTGATTTTTGTTACTTCCACTCTTGAGGCTACTTTCCTAAAATGATAAATGTTTTGTGTTGTGAATGTTGAACGATGAATGAAAATGATGAAACATGGCTCTGTTTATCATATCATGACTGTTTTAATCAGACTGGCTTGAAATGAATCAAATCACATGATAATTTATCGCTCTATTATTCATTTCACATCCATTTTTACAGCTCTGTTTTTCAATTCATATGCATTTTCATCACCTCCATTTTTAATCAATTAATTTTTGTGTGTTCCACCCCTCATAGTGATCGGTTTAGTTTGAGCACAGCGGTGAAAGAGTTCGCGCGCACAGACCGCGAACGGCTGATGTCCGGTGATTTACCTGTGTCTTTAACTGATCGTATATGTGACATGTCCATACGCATATTGGATGTTTGTTCTCATAATTGTGCATGTATGGTCATATACGTGCATGTAGTTTTTTTCGGCATTTATCCTGATCTGATTGGGTGAGTCTCGGAATTAGCGAGATCTGAGAGATGAGAGATTCCTAAAAATTTACCGAGTTCTCCAAACATCCACTCCTTATAAAGGCAGTTAATGAAGAAGACGGGCGACTGAGTTATGGCCATGAGGAAGTCGCTCACTGCCAAATTCACGATGAAGTAGTTCGGTAGATTCCTCAGCTTCTTATTACTGAAAGCAAAACAGAGGTAAACACAGATTAAATTATGCACACGTGTAATAGACACGTGCCGTTTATACCGTCTGTCATTACCACATGTTTACATTAGAAAACACAACCATCAGATAGGAGAGATCAGAAAGATCATTGGACGTATTGTAAGGGATCTGTCCACTGTACTGGTGCCTGGTGCTCTTTTTCAGTTTGTTCTCCTGGGTTGGATTTCATCCAGTTCTTTTATTCATTTTCGTGGAACCAAGAACAAAAGCAATGGAACTAAAAGTTTTGTCTTGCATCAGTAGGCACTTGCATGAATGCATTTCATAAAACACCTCTGAACTCTTAGAAATGTAAGTGGTATGGCTGTGATGTTGCCTTGTGGTTTTGCAGGTTGTATGTAAGCAGACAGACCACACCATCTCACTGTACAGTATGCCCCTGAACTCAAACACAGCAACACCTCAGCTGCAAAGTTCAGGAAATGTCCCGGATTCCTGGAAAACTCATTTATATAAGTCTGTGTTAATACTCCAACATTCCACTGATTACAGTGGTTATGTCAGGAAGGCAACTCCACTCTAAAAATACCCATAATTCACTCATAAAATGCCCATAATTTATCCATAAAAAGACCTGGAATTTACTCATAAAAATACCTGGAATTTACCCATAAAAATACCCATAATTTACCCATAAAATACCCATAATTTGCCCTATAAAATACCCATTATTTACCCATAAATGCCCATAATTTGCCCAATAAAATGCCCATAATTTACCCATAAAATGCCCATAATTTATCCATAAAAATACCTGGAATTTACCCATAAAAATGCCAATAATTTATCCATAAATGCCCATAATTTGCCTAATAAAATGCCCATAATTTACCCATAAAATACCCATAAAATACCCATAATTTACACATAAAATACCCATAATTTATCCATAAAGTACCCATAATTTACCCATAAAATACCCATAATTTACCCATAAAATACCCATAATTTATCCATAAAGTACCCATAATTTACCCATAAAATACCCATAATTTACCCATATCAACACTCTTTCACAGTTTTCTCCTCATTCTAAAAGTCGACAGGTCTCTGGTTCGGCGTGTGGGTTTGCGTGGCTGCTCTGTGCTTTGACCTGGAGAGTTAATGCATTGGGACATTTAATCTGTCCAGGGAAAACAGAGAGATTTCCCTAATGGGGCTCCCGCTCTGCTTCTGCTTCTGACCCAATTTATGAAAACAATTAAAGGCAATATTATAATACACTCAGACAAGGATAATCTGCAGTCAACAGTGAGTTAGAGGGAACAGCATTAACACACACACACGCATATACACACAAATACACACAAACACCTCTCCCTGGAGTAAAACACTTACGCTGGATAAAAGACATCAGCACAAAAGAACATCCCGTTCTCTTCAACTGTCCAAAAAAATCTTTGACTGCCACAGTTCTGACGAAACGCAGCCTACACACACTTGGCCACTGTGCTCATACTTCAAAAAAATAGATTTTGTCTGATGCTCCCTATTGTTACGGTGAATTTTTCAGTAATAATTAATATTGCCTTCTCCTCAGTCACCTTTACATTCCCGTATCACTCATTTGTTTCATTATTTAAGCCGTAAAATTCACTCATGCACTAAAGGCAAAAACCACCCAATCAGAAATGTCCTGCAGACTGAGGATGTCCATGTATCAGACACACTCTGCCACTGCCCCGGGCCTCAGTAAAATATCAAACTACGATTCACCATCAAAGGATCAGAGTTTTACACTCTTAATGATTCTTCACTCTCTCTCTCTCTCTCTCTCTGTGTCCTACCTGTAGAATGCAAACATGACCAGTGCGTTCCCTGTCACTCCCAGGGCACCGATGACCAGGATGAAGAACGCCACAACATAATGCACATGGTCGGGAACATCGCTTATCTTGAGGAGGCTCCTGTAAGGTTCCATGGCTCCAGAACCACAGAACCCAGTCCCCAGTCTTCACAGCCGCTCCAGAACCACAGAACCCAGTCCCCAGTCTTCACAGCCGCTCCAGAACCACAGAACCCAGTCCCCAGTCTTCACAGCTGCTCCAGAACCACAGAACCCAGTCCCCAGTCTTCACAGCTGCTCCAGAACCACAGAACCCAGTCCCCAGTCTTCACAGCTGCTCCAGAACCACAGAACCCAGTCCCCAGTCTTCACAGCTGCTCCAGAACCACGGAACCCAGTCTTCAGTCCTCTGTGTGTCTGTGTGTGGGGCTCTGCAGGGTTATGTAAGTGGTCTGAGCGGACCTGGGTCCTGTCGGCAGTGCGACCTACTTCCTCCCAGCTGTTTGCTCCTTCTCATTCTCACATCACATAACACGCCCACTTTCATCCCTTCTTTCCTCCATCCACTCATCCCCTATCCCTTCATCCACCCATCCCCTTAAGAGAAGTTAAACAGACATCTGAGAGGAATGCACAAACTCCACAGATTCAACATGATCAGTCAGGAAAGTCAGGATTGTGTCTGTGTTGGTGTGTGTGTGTACGTGTGTGTGTGAAGGGCAGAGGGGTGATAATTGATCTGCAGTGAACATTGTGTGTGTGTGTGTGTGTGTGTGTGTGTGTGTGTGTGTGTGTGTGTGTGAGAGAAGGGCGGGGGGGGGGGGGGGGCTGCTCATTGATCTGCAGTGAACACAGGACTGTGACACACTCTCCATCACATCATCAGCCTGAACCCTGAGCCATCCAAACTGGTTCCTGTTCCTCATCCAGTCTGAGCAGAAGCAGGTTGGTATGTGGCATCCTGCAGTCCAAACACAGGGTCTGTGTGTGTGCGTGTGGGGGTTGGTGGAGGGATTGGTAAGTAAAATGCACAGATAACTCTTCTCTCTCCAGGCATCTGTGCACGATGTGTTCTGTTGACTGATGAGCTGTGTCACTGGGATGAATCTAAGCTTTAAAAACGTGGGATTACAGCTGGAACTGGCCCAATCCTCAACATGTGCGGATTTTTCTCGATTTGCTTTTGCTTAGTAGATATTGACAAGCATTAGACACGATCTTCTGTCACTGAGATTGGAGTTAAGAGCGCAGAGCGTTGGCTTTGCAGAGGGAGAAAATCACACCGTGTGGCAGTGAACTGACAGATAAGCCTCTTGAGCGGGACGCACCCAGCAACAGGCACGGGATCCAAACAACTGGATCTCCACAAGGACTTTACACTCAGTGACCATATCATTACAGTCACCAAAATGTCACAGAAAAGGAAAATGATGAACCCCATGGTTCGGTTCAGGGTTTGTGTGGTGTGAACTGTGGGTTTTTTTCACCTCAGCTGTCGAAAGTGAAGGTTTTTTTTGTTTGTTTTTGTTTTTTTTTTCAAGTGTGATGCAAAATCACAGGGAATACATACTCCTGGAATAGGACAATATTCCACAGACCATAAACAAAAGTTAAACTGGAATATATGAATCCATATAAATGAATAAAGTAGATTCAATCCTTAGGTTACTCTAAGTGGAAACTTGTTTTTTTCCATACTGAGTAACTGCACATTGATCTGATTCACATTGATCTGATTCATACTGATCTGACTCACATTAATGTGATTCATATTGATCTGATTCACATTGATCTGATTCACATTGACCTGAAAAAGGTCAGGACAGTCGGGTTGTCGTTTTAAAGGAGTCATGTGTTTCTGTTTCTGTTGATGAAATGGCTCAAGCAATGACCCCGTTATTCACTGATCAAGTTTAGTCTTGTACTAATTTTCTAAAAGACAAATCTTCAAATAAAAGGCAGTGAAGATTGTTTTTCTCTCATTCTCATGTTCGAAGAGCTTTGTTGCATTTTCTATTAAATTTTAATTCTACTACAGTTTAAATTAGAAAGAAAGAAAAAAAAATCTATTTTGAGTTAAATAAGGGTTAAATATTCTATCACACCAACCCATGATACACTCACACACACACACATATATAGATATAGATACAGTTATATAGATATAGATACAGTTATATAGATATAGTGTATGTGTGTGTGTGTGTCCATCCTGATTCATGTTTGTCGCTCCTTGTCCACACATCAGATAGAGACAGGTGGACTTTACCATTGAGTTCTGATAGAGACAGGTGGACTTTACCATTGAGTTCTGATAGAGACAGGTGGACTTTACCATTGAGTTCTGATAGAGACAGGTGGATTTTACCATTGAGTTCTGATAGAGGGTTTGTCAGACCTAGTCTCTGGGGACCAGAGCTCTCCTGCTTTTTCCCGGTCACTTCACTGTAAACAACTGATTATCACTTGAGACACAGCTGTGTGTGTTCTGTGTGTCAGATCAGAACCCTGCAGGACCTGTGGACTGGCGGGGTCTGATCATTAGTGTATGGACTTTAGGGACCCCACCCTCTAATTCACAAATGGTCTCTCTCCTAAATTCTGACCTCACTAACTCTGCTTCAATTTCACAGTCAAAACTCTCATAATCTCTCATCTTTTATGGGTTTTTCAAACAGAGCGATTTTCCAAGAAAGGTTTTTATAGAGCATAGCTGACTCGTGCTTCCAAAGGGTCGAAAAACGCACGTAACTGGGATCCAACCTCGTAGCCCGATAAAATAAGCCGCACGGAAGCTTTAGGAAGAGACAGCAGCTCTGGCTCCGTAATCTCATATTGTTCTTTGGATTAACGGCATTCTCTTTGTGGGTCAAGACTGTTGTGTCATATTTTAGGTTGATTGAAGAGTTTTGTTTACAGCTGATCTTCAGCCAGGCTTAAGATCTTATTGGGAGAATGACATGGTTCTCAGAATGAAGAAAAATATGTTTGTAGTTTTTTGTTTTTGTTGCTGGGAAACGATGCTATTTTAAGACATAGCATTAGTGGGATATTCACATCGAGCGACACATTAATAATTAAAGAGGAAACGATGACAAAGTGGCTCAGAATGGAGGGAAAGAATTACACGCGTATTTAATTTAGAGAATAAGTCACATTTTTAATGGACATAAAGAGAGGCATTTTCTGAGAGTCAAGGCAGAAAATGGAGCCAAGCTTTAAAAACTGACCACCCTCTTCGTACAAACGGCAAAATCAGTGCAGAGCAGAGGCCCTGAGACAGGCCTGCAGGACGAGACCAAGAAATCACAGAGAAAAAAAACCCACTCTACAGATTTAGCCAGAGAAATTCATACATTACAGCACTATCAGTGTGAAGAAAACACCCAGTGCCAATCGTTTGGACTTCACAACACTACACATATCAGAGCAAAAACACTACCACTGTCTTTAAACTGGCTCTACAAGAGCACCAATTCAAATCTGAAAACGATTCTCCTCTAAAACTTCTGCTACCAACCATCTGTGCTAAATACCACAGTCTTTTTTTAAACCCTGATATCAGTCGAATAGGAACGTACAAAAGACCATGAACACACTTAAATACAATCATTCCACAGGAAAAATGTCCTTCAGGATCCAGGAGACGTTGACTTGGCTTTTGGATGGTGCCAGTGCGTTTGGATGCAGATTTGTCTGGTGCGTTGGTGGTTTTGCTGGGAGCTGAATGGTATTAATGGGATCAGTTGGAGCAGGTATTGATGTTTTTCCCATCGGCTGCGTCCTCCACCAGTGAAATGTGGTAATCAGTGGACAGAGTGAAATGGGACACACAGCCCACCAGTCCACCAACGTACTGTCTGTTAGTGTAGAGAGCAATCTCCTTCATTCCCCTAGAAAGAGCACAGTCCTTCATCATCATCATCATCATCATCACCATCACCATCATCATCCATCATCATCAGCAACCATCATCGTCATCATCATCATCGTCGTCATCATCATCATCACCACCATCATCATCATCATCATCAGCAACCATCATCATCATCATCATCATCATCATCATCGTCATCATCATCATCATCATCAGCAACACATTACAATAAAATTGAATTGAACTGAGCAACAATTGAGTTAAGATTAGTTAACTCTAGGAGTGCAAGTTTGAGTTAGACTTTTTACTGTTAATGTGAATGAGTTTAACACCGAATGATGTTCAGTTAAATGTTAAATGTCAGTGCTGTAACACACAATGTCACCGTGTTCTTCTCTGACCCACCGACATAAAGATCTGCGTTAATGTTGAGCTGTCTCATTTTGCCGGGAGATCGGGCGGTCTTTGCGCCGTAATCATCCACAGTAAGTTTCCCAAACTGCCCATCCCTGTAGGTCAGAGGAGGGAAGAGAAACAGTGTACTGTCATGGACAGGCCTCAGGGGGGCGCTCAAACACTTTCCTTAAGAGCCCTGACTGAGGACAGATGGGTAAAAATTTCTGTCATATTAAACTGGACTAAATCATTCACATACTCACACTAAAATCTCATACCTAATGGCATCTATAATCTTTTTAAAAATGTCCCGTTGCTCTTGGCAGGCTGTTTATGTTATAAGACACTGATTTTCTCAAAAAGGGACACTGATGGTTCTCTAAGCTCTAGACACTACAGAGAGAGAGGGGGGGGACACTGATACAGCAGGGGAGAGAGAGAGAGAGAGAGAAGAAAGAGAGAGAAGAAAGAGAGAGAGAGAGAGAGAGAGAGGGAATGATACGGCAGGAGAGAGAGAGAGAGAGAGAGAGAGAGAGGGAATGATATGGCAGGAGAGAGAGAGAGAGAGATAGGGAGGGGGTGGGGAGAGAGAGAGCGAGAGAACGAGAGAGAGAGAGAGAGAGAGAGAGAGAAGAAAGTAAAACTGACCTGACAGCTTTGACTCTGTGCCACCTGCCATCACTGAATGTTCCATTAACAACCACAGAAACAGCTCCACTGCCCAGATTATAACTACACACACACACACACGCACACGCACACGCACGCACGCACGCACGCACGCACGCACGCACGCACACGCACGCACACACGCACGCACGCACACACGCACACAATTTAAAATGAAGTCGATTAGATTGAATATGACACTAAATGTAAATCTGCTACTCATGCTAAGTGAGTCACCTATGTCAAATATGTGTTACATGTTAAATCAGAGACACATCGTAAATGTTACTTTGGTCCTCTTCCTTACCTGAAGACCAGCGCTCCATCACGCAGTCCCAAAGACAGGAAGTCACTAGTGGGCCTCATTGGACTATCACCTCTCCAGATTAACAAACCATCTTTAGCTGTGCTCTTAAAACGCATGAACAGGCTGGTCCTTACTCCAGACACTCTGACACAAGACAAACACATCAGTCACAAACACAACACTGCAACACAGTCATAAACACAACATAGTGACAAACACAACACAACACCACAACACAGTCATAAACACAACACAGTCATAAACACAACACAACACCACAACACAGTCAAACACAACACAGTCACAAACACAACACAAAACCGCAACAAAGCCACAAACACGACCCAACACCGCAACACAGTGACAAACACAACACAACACAGTCATAAACACTACCCAACACCGCAACACAGCCACAAACACGACCCAACACCGCAACACAGTGACAAACACAACACAACACAACACAGTCATAAACACAACAGTCATAAACACAACACCACAACACAGTCATAAACACAACACAGTCACAAACACGACACAACATCGCAACACAGTCACAACACAACACAGTCACAAACACTACCCAACACCACAACACAGTCACAAACACTACCTAAGACTGCAACACAGTCACAAACACTACCCAACACCAGAACACAGTCACAAACACTACCCAACACCGCAACACAGTCACAAACACTACCTAAGACTGCAACACAGTCACAAACACTACCCAACACCAGAACACAGTCACAAACACTACCCAACACCGCAACACAGTCACAAACACTACCTAAGACTGCAGCACAGTAACAAACATGACAACACCAGAACACAGTCACAGTCACAGACACTACACAACACTTCAGCATAGTCAAACACTACACAACACTTCAGCATAGTCAAACACTACACAACACCGCAACAGAGTCACAGACACTACACAACAGTACAAAACCCTTCTGGGATTATGTTTACCGTTTGAGTATATCTCTGTTGTCATAAGTAAGGTAACTGCGGCCGGTGAACTGGGGGATCTCAATAGCTTCTGTCACTGCTAAAAGAGACCAAGGGAGAAAAAACACCTGTTTCAGATCATGGTTCTTGGAGGGCAGGCTTTGAACTGTAATGTGAAAGGTTAGCTTTTCCACTCAGAAAGCTCAGTGACTGGCATTAAAACATACAGAGAGAACTTACTGTTTAAGCAATAATTTCCACATTCTGGGCAGCGAAAACACAAGACAGAGAGAAACAGGCTTAGGAAAGACTGTGAGGAGGTCACAGTGAGGACCAAATCTGAAAAGATGTCATACCTCTGAATCAGCATCTAAGCTGATGATGAACATCTAATTTACCAGTGTAAAATTAACTCTCAGAGTGTTTACACTGGTCTAGACTGTACCAGTGTTAAATTAACTCTCAGAGTGTTTACACTGGTCTAGACTGCACCAGTGTTAAATTAACTCTCAGAATGTTTACACTGCTCTAGACTGTACCAGTGTTAAATTAACTCTCTGAATGTTTACACTGGTCTAGACCGTACCAGTGTTAAATTAACTCTCTGAATGTTTACACTGGTCTAGACTGTACCAGTGTTAAATTAACTCTCAGAGTGTTTACACTGGTCTAGACCGTACCAGTGTTAAATTAACTCTCAGAGTGTTTACACTGGTCTAGACTGTACCAGTGTTAAATTAACTCTCTGAATGTTTACACTGGTCTAGACTGTACCAGTGATAAATTAACTCTCTGAATGTTTACACTGGTCTACACTGTACCAGTGTTAAATTAACTCTCAGAGTGTTTACACTGGTCTAGACTGTACCAGTGTTAAATTAACTCTCAGAGTGTTTACACTGGTCTACACTGTACCAGTGTTAAATTAACTCTCAGAGTGTTTACACTGGTCTAGACTGTACCAGTGTTAAATTAACTCTCTGAATGTTTACACTGGTCTACACTGTACCAGTGTTAAATTAACTCTCAGAGTGTTTACACTGGTCTAGACTGTACCAGTGTTAAATTAACTCTCAGAGTGTTTACACTGGTCTAGACTGTACCAGTGTTAAATTAACTCTCAGAGTGTTTACACTGGTCTAGACTGTACCAGTGTTAAATTAACTCTCTGAATGTTTACACTGGTCTAGACTGTACCAGTGTTAAATTAACTCTCTGAATGTTTACACTGGTCTAGACCGTACCAGTGTTAAATTAACTCTCTGAATGTTTACACTGGTCTAGACTGTACCAGTGTTAAATTAACTCTCAGAGTGTTTACACTGGTCTAGACTGTACCAGTGTTAAATTAACTCTCTGAATGTTTACACTGGTCTAGACCGTACCAGTGTTAAATTAACTCTCAGAGTGTTTACACTGGTCTACACTGTACCAGTGTTAAATTAACTCTCTGAATGTTTACACTGGTCTAGACTGTACCAGTGATAAATTAACTCTCTGAATGTTTACACTGGTCTACACTGTACCAGTGTTAAATTAACTCTCTGAATGTTTACACTGGTCTAGACCGTACCAGTGTTAAATCAACTCTCAGAGTGTTTACACTGGTCTAGACTGTACCAGTGTTAAATTAACTCTCAGAGTGTTTACACTGGTCTACACACTTCGCTGGGTATCAGAACACATGACAGACACATCATTATCCATCCAATATATTTTTAAACATGCTACAGGCAGGACTATACACTGGAAGAGAAAACACTGACAGACAGCTGTAGGTTACCTGCCCACTGCTGTGTGATTCTCAATGGGAGAAGCATTCATTTATTTTCTGCAGGTTGGGTTGATCATAAGAGACACTCTGGGCAGCTCTAAAGACTATCTCAGTAAGTCCGCCGCCAAAGGGCTTGGTCATTCACTAGTGACTGGAGTGGGGTGTGTTAGAGAAGGTCTTGGTCATTCACTAGTGACTGGAGTGGGGTGTGTTAGAGAAGGGCTTGGTCATTCACTAGTGACTGGAGTGGGTTGTATTAGAGAAGGGCTTGGTCATTCACTAGTGACTGGAGTGGGTTATAGTAGAGAAGGGCTTGGTCATTCACTAGTGACTGGAGTGGGGTGTGTTAGAGAAGCGGCAGGACTGTGGGACCACATTCCAACTCCCCCGACACCCTAAGAGGCGTACTAGCAACTGACACTAGTGCCCATGAGTTTTAGCCTCCTTGCTAGCACGGCCGCCTCCCATCCTGAGGGTCGCCGGTTCGAGTCCAGTGGTATACACAACGCAGAGCAGGTAACATTGGTGCCGTGACCCAGATGGGAGTGAGGTTTGGGGGGGGTGAGTGTAACGGTAGCCAGCGAGTAGAGTGCTGCGCAGTGAGTATACCTCACTCCCCCGACACCTTGAGAGGCGTGCTAGTGCCCATGGGTCGCCGGTTCGAGTCCAGTGGTATACACAACGCAGAGCAGGTAACATTGGGGTCAGTGGAGAGGGGATGTTGAGCAGTTGTGTAGGGGTCAGTGGAGAGGGGATGTTGGGATGTTGGGCAGTTGTGTAGGGGTCAGTGGAGAGGGGATGTTGAGCAGTTGTGTAGGGGTCAGTGGAGAGGGGATGTTGAGCAGTTGTGTAGGGGTCAGTGGAGAGGGGATGTTGAGCAGTTGTGTAGGGGTCAGTGGAGAGGGGAGGCAGTTGTGTAGGGGTCAGTGGAGAGGGGATGTTGAGCAGTTGTGTAAATATTAAACCTAAATGATGCAAAGCATGAGGTCTCACCCTTCTGACAGTGTCTGCCATCATAACCCAGGGCGCAGTCACACTCGTAACTGTCCCATTTGGGTCGGCACGTCCCGCCGTTGGCACATGGGTTCTCCACACACGGGTGTGGCGCATTCTCAATGTTCACACCCTGCGCAAACTCCTGGGTCAGAACAATGTTCCGATCATTCAGAGTCACCTGTAGGGAAAAGAAAGAGAGTTTCAAACAGTCGGACGACATAACTGGAATGACGTTTAAAGTGATGGAGCAGAAAGTGGTGCATCTGTGAGTGGATGGAGCAGAAAGCAGCAGGAATGTAGAAGGGATTTATACATTTGAGACCGTGTGTGGGTGGATTTATACGTTTGAGACCGTGTGTTAGTGGATTTATACGTTTGAGACCGTGTGTGGTTGGATTTATACGTTTGAGACCGTGTGTTAGTGGATTTACACGTTTGTGACCGTGTGTTGGTAGATTTATACGTTTGAGACCGTGTGTTAGTGGATTTATACGTTTGAGACCGTGTGTGGGTGGATTTATATGTTTGAGACCGTGTGTTAGTGGATTTATACGTTTGAGACCGTGTGTGGGTGGATTTATACGTTTGAGACCGTGTGTGGGTGGATTTATACGTTTGAGACCGTGTGTTAGTGGATTTATACGTTTGAGACCGTGTGTTAGTGGATTTATACGTTTGAGACCGTGTGTGGTTGGATTTATACGTTTGAGACCGTGTGTTAGTGGATTTATACGTGTGAGACCGTGTGTGGGTGGATTTATACGTTTGAGACCGTGTGTTAGTGGATTTATACGTTTGAGACCGTGTGTGGGTGGATTCATACGTTTGAGACCGTGTGTGGGTGGATTCATACGTTTGAGACCGTGTGTGGGTGGATTCATACGTTTGAGACCGTGTGTGGGTGGATTTATACGTTTGAGACCGTGTGTGGGTGGATTTATACGTTTGAGACCGTGTGTTAGTGGATTTATA
>NC_044508.1:535000-590000 GCF_902362185.1 Chanos chanos | reverse complement strand
CGCGCATGCACACACACACACGTACGCACACACACGCACACACACACATGTACGCACACACACGCGCGCATGCACACACACACGCACGCACGCACACACGAGCACACACACACACATGCATGCACACACGCACGCACGCACTGGGCAGAAGATTGACAGCGCTCTGAAAACTCACTGTTTCTGCTTAATGAATAACCACAAAAGTCCAGCCGTACTGACAACCCTCAAATATAAAACTCACACACAACACACTTTACGGCACAATAAGCCTCATATTAAAGCAGAGGAAAAAAACAAGTTTATTAAGTTCACAATGTTTTTATTGTGAACATGGTTTATAATGGTCACAGTAGTTTACAGCAGGGGTGGGCAAATCCGGTCCTGGAGGGCCATGGTCCTGCTGTTTTTCTTGTCGACTAATGAAATACCATCTGTGATTGGCTGAAGAGCGTGCACACCTGTTTTCAAGGTGAAAATCAACAGATAACTAAGAGGTGAAAACAAAAACCAGCAGGGCGCTGGCCCCCCACGAATGGATTTGCCCACCCCTGGTTTACAGTATATTTGGTGTGTCTATGGTGGTATGAGTTTGTTGCCATAGTAACCTGTAGTGTAGTTTTCCACGTATGATGGCCAGGGAGGCAAAGTCTCCACGAGCCTGTTCATTTTCCCCACAGTACAGCAACAGGCCATCCTCAGAGTCCGCCTGGTTAACATGTACACACACACATACACACACACCTGGTTAACATGTACACACACACCTGGTTAACATGTACACACACACACACACACACCTGTTTAACATGTACACACACACATACACACACACCTGGTTAACATGTACACACACACATACACACACACCTGGTTAACATGTACACACACATACACACACACACCTGGTTAACATGTACACACACACACATACACACACACCTGGTTAACATGTACACACACACACATACACACACACCTGGTTAACATGTACACACACACATACACACACACACCTGCTTAACATGTACACACACACATACACACACACCTGGTTAACATGTACACACACACACACACCTGGTTAACATGTACACACACATGCACACACACCTGGTTAACATGTACACACACACATACACACACACCTGGTTAACATGTACACACACACATACACACACACCTGGTTAACATGTACACACACATATACACACACCTGCTTAACATGTACACACACACATACACACACCTGCTTAACATGTACACACACATACACACACACACCTGCTTAACATGTACACACACACCTGGTTAACATGTACACACACACATACACACACACCTGGTTAACATGTACACACACATACACACACACCTGCTTAACATGTACACACACACATACACACACCTGCTTAACATGTACACACACACATACACACACCTGGTTAACATGTACACACACATACACACACACACCTGGTTAACATGTACACACACACACATACACACACCTGCTTAACATGTACACACACATACACACACACCTGCTTAACATGTACACACACATACACACACACCTGGTTAACATGTACACACACACATATACACCCCTGGTTAACATGTACACACACATATACACCCCTGGTTAACATGCGCACACATATACACACCTGCTTAACATGTACACACACATATACACCCCTGGTTAGCATGCGCACACATATACACACCTGGTTAACATGTACACACACATACACACACACCTGGTTAACATGTACACACACATTCACACACACCTGGTTCACATGTACACACACATACACACACACCTGGTTCACATGTACACACACATACACACACCTGGTTAATATACGCACACATATACACACCTGGTTAACATATGCACACACACACACACCTGGTTAACATATGCACACACACATACACACACCTGGTTAACATACGCACACACACACACACCTGGTTAACATACATACACACATACATACACACACACACACACACACACATTCACACACACCTGGTTTGCATACACCTGGGGAGTAATCCAGAAAGCAGGTTTAGTGAACACTCAGAGTTAGTTAACTCAGAGTAAATAGTAAACCTCTTAAGAGAAGAGTCCTATGGCTTCATTCTCCTGGCAAAACAAAGCCATAGGACTCTTCTATTAGGAGGTTTACAACTTACTTTGAGTTAACTAACTCTGAGTGTTCACTAAACCCGCTTTCTGGATTAACCCCTATGTTAACATATACACACATTCACATACAGCTGGTTAACACACACACACACACACACACACACACACACATATGCAAACATACCTGGTTACCATGTACACACATTTGCACACACTTACAAACACATTACACACGTAACGTATACAATATATACATATACATGTGTGTGTGTGTGTGTGTGGTTATATTATTGATATATTGACTATATCTGCACATATGGGTTATATTACAGATATGTCGACTATGTCTCTCTGTATCTGTCTGCGTCCTCACCTTAAACTCAATGGTCATTTGGAAGCTTTGGTAGGAGTTCTTCAAAGGGTCAAAGGTCATATGGGAGTGGCCATAGAACTTTGGGAACTGCACAGTTACACCTGTATAACACATGCAGATTCACTCAAACCTGTTCAGTATTCCATAACACACATCCAAACAGAGTGTAAAGGGAAGCAGCGGTGAGTGGGTTTGGGTCTGATGAGAGCCGTGTGTGGTTCTCTCTCACCCTGTGTGCAGTAGTCTCCTCGTCTGCCCAGGCTGCAGTGACAGCGAGAGCCTCCTCTCTCATAGTCGTTAACGCAGAACGAGTCCGGAGGGCAAACCGTGTCATCGCAGGTCAGGTCGTACAGACGGGGGATCGGCCCTTTCCACGGGGTCATGGGCGGGGAGGGGGCAGAGGTCACGGCGAAGGGGGCACTGGGCATGACCATTTCGGTGGTGGTGGTTTTGGCGGTGGTGGTGCTGATGGTGGTGGATATGGGGGTTGTGGGTGTAGTTGCCGTGGAAACGGACGTGATTGGGGCGCTGACATTGCTAGGAGAAGGTGTGCGCATTCTGAAAACAACATTTCCATTCCCGGGAACGCCAGTCCTGGATCTCAGCTGTGACTTGCGGTTATCTGGAAAAGACTTCAGCTGGAGAGAGTTGGAAAGAAAACAGAGTGAGTATGTGTTTGCATTAGAAAGATACAGAGACAGAGACAGAGAGAGAGAGAGAGAGACAGAGAGAGAGAGAGACAGAGAGAGAGAGAGAGAGAGAGACAGAGAGAGAGAGAACGAGGAAGAGGGACATTCACCTCTTCAATGAAGACATCGTAGTCAGAGTCATCCACATCATATTCCTCCTTTGTTTTAAAGTCAGTGCTGTAGCTTTGGTCATAATCTCCACTGCCCACCTCCGCTACACCTGAGTATGTACATGTATCAGACAGACAAACACACAGACACACAGACAGGCAGGCAGAGACGCAGACAGAGAGGCAGACAGACAGACAGACAGAGAGAGAGAGTACTTGTCAACAATCTCCACCTTTGGCTGAATTTACATCACAGCCATTCATACACTCAACACACTCCAGTAAACAATTAAATACAATTACAGTCCACACACACACACACACACACACACACAGACACACACACATTCATACACTCAACACACTCCAGTAAACAATTAAATACAATTACAGTCCACACACACACACACACACAGACACACACACATACATACAGACACACACACATTCATACACTCAACACACTCCAGTAAACAATTAAATACAATTACAGTCCACACACACACACACACACACACACACACACAGACACACACACATACATACAGACACACACACATTCATACAGTCAACACACTCCAGTAAACAATTAAATACAATTACAGTCCACACAAAGACACACACGCACATACAGACACATACAGCACACACACACATACAGATAAACATACAGACACACACACACACACACACACACACACATACAGACACACACACATACATACACACACACACACATTCATACACTCAACACACTCCAGTAAACAATTAAATACAATTACAGTCCACACACACACACACACACACACACACACACGCACATACAGACACATACAGCACACACACACATACAGACAAACATACAGACACACACACACACACACACACACATACAGACACACACACATACATACAGACACACACACATTCATACACTCAACACACTCCAGTAAACAATTAAATACAATTACAGTCCACACACACACACACACACACACAGACACACACGCACATACAGACACATACAGCACACACACACATACAGACAAACATACAGACACACACACACACACACACACACATACAGACACACACACACACACACACACATACAGACACACACACATACATACACACACACACACATTCATACACTCAACACACTCCAGTAAACAATTAAATACAATTACAGTCCACACACACACACACACACACACACACACACACACACAGACACACACGCACATACAGACACATACAGCACACACACACATACAGACACACATACAGACACACACACACACACACACACACACAGACACACACACATACATACAGACACACACACATTCATACACTCAACACACTCCAGTAAACAATTAAATACAATTACAGTCCACACACACACACACACACACACACACACACAGACACACACGCACATACAGACACATACAGCACACACACACATACAGACACACATACAGACACACACACATACATACAGACACACACACATTCATACAGACACACACACATTCATACACTCAACACACTCCAGTAAACAATTAAATACAGTCCCCACACACACACACTCACACACACACACACACACAGACACATGCAGACACACACTCTCACACACACACACAGAGACACAAACACACACGCAGACACAAACACACACACACGCAGACACACACACACAGACACAAACACACACACACACATACACACGCAGACACACACACACACGCAGACACACACACACACGCAGACACACACACACACAGTGGTTTAAAGAGAGATCCAGTAAAGAGCTTTAATTCTCCATCTACTGGTTCCCTCAGACTTCCACACATTCTGCAGAAGAGTGATGTGTTAATGTGTGATATGAATGACACAGTGTGTTAGGCCCAGGTCAGTGGGACTGAGAGGCTGTGCTGGGGTCTGGGGTCTGGGGTCCTGCTCCTCCCAGCAGGGGGCTGCGGTGATCCTTAATCCTGTCTGAGGTATGGGATTAACCCTCTCCCAACCAACACAGGGAGGACAGAGGACCTGCCACTCCCCCTCTCTCTCTCTCTCTCTCTCCTCCCTCCCTCTCTCCTCCCTCCCTCTCTCTCTCTCTCTCTCTCTCCCTCTCTCTCTCTCTCTCTCTCTCTCTCTCTCTCCCTCCCTCCCCCTCCCCCCTCTCCCTCTCCCCCCCCCCCCCCCTCCCCCCCCCCCCCCCCTCTCTCTCTCTCTCTCTCTAAGGTGATTAAATCAATTAGCCTTAATTACTCTCTGGCCACTACGGAGAACCAGACACGCTGAAAAAAACCACAAAAAAACCCCAAAAAAACAGACTGCTACACCACCCCTTCCACTCCCGTCCTCTGCCCTGGACAACCCCCCCTCTCGCCCCAATCTATCATCCACCTGGACCCAGACCCCCCCTCTCCATCCCAACCCCACTCTGTGCCAAGCCAAAGCTGCTATGGTCTGTCTATAGTAAGTGTGCATGACTGTGCTCATGTTTCTTCATTCCCATTAAAATATCAGTGGTCTGAAGACACAATCATGTCTCAGCAGTTTTCCTTTGAGGCTCTCAAACCAGAGTCAAAGTCTCACTGTTAAGGTGTGTGGAGACCTCCTTCCACCAGAAACACACACACACACACACACACACACACACACAGAGTGTCCAGGTACTCACTCAGTGTTCGTACGGGATTGTTGATTGGGCTGGGGGGGCTGATGCCGTGGACGTTGACGGCCCGGACCACAAACTGGTACTCTGTGTCAGGCATCAGGCCTCTCAGAACCATGGAACTGGACTCAACTGCCTCTCTGATGTAGGTCCACTCCGTGTCCATCTCAGGCCTACACACATACATGCGCACACAAACACATTTACAAAGACACAGACATACACACAAAGACACATTTACATAGACAGACAGACAGACAGACAGACAGACAGACAGACGGGAAAACACTTTTTTTTTTTTTAAACTTCACTTTTACCTCACTTCACCTTATTGCTAACTGTGAATAATGTGGGCAGATCTTTGAGGTGTGCTGATCCTGTTTGTGTCCAGAGTGTTTAGATTTGACACTAAGCTAAACAGAGAGGACACCAGTCTGCTGTACCACTGATTACATAAGTGTCTGTCAAGATTAAAGCACAGCTTAGATGTACACACACACACACACATACAGGGTTTAGATGGGTCTCACACAGGGTTTAGACTGGGTCTCACACACACACAGGGTTTAGATGGGTCTCACACACACACAGGGTTTAGATGGGTCTCACACACACACAGGGTTTAGATGGGTCTCTATAAGGTTTGGTAGGTTAATGACATTCACATAACACTCCTCAGACAGATGAGACAGAGCTTTGGCCAGCAGGGCTGCGGAGACTCAAACAGACCACACACTCAGTCTGACTGCTCTGAGATTCTTCTCAAAAGCAGATGATATTGGACCAAAAAGCTCATTAATCAAATTCGTCCCAGTGCGTGTGGCTGAGTCACATTCCCCCTGGGCTGAATGGCTCACTTGTGTTGAGTAGACCAGAGGGATTTCAGAATATTTGGGCCCATGAAGTGACAGCGTTCCTTGCTGGACCCAGATGCTCGGGGCTTGGTCCAAAGGCCAGAGAGCACTTTGGGGAGATGTTATCTCACTTGCCCCCATCAAACTCGCCCCCATCAAACTTAGGATAGACCCTCTCAGTGTTCTCTATACGTGAGAAGGAAGACTAGCTGTTGTCGAGGGTGGTCTTTGTTGAGAATCCAAGTTCTAGCATCACATCCTTTTTTCACCATTAGTCAATTCATGTCGCAACAATCACAGCTCTGTTTCACCATGCAGAGACCAATCACAGCTCTGTTTCACCATGCAGAGACCAATCACAGCTCTGTTTCACCATGCAGAGACCGATCAACTTTTATAATGTAGTTTGGGGAACCAGACCTGATATATGCCACCAGGAAGTGCAGGACGGGTGAACTTCCTTCACTCTCTCCCTGTTGCCATGACAACGCCAGCTCCGTGTCCGACACTGGTCTAACAACAGGTTGCGTTGGAGGTGACGGAGGCATACACATCTCTAGAGTGAAGAGGGACTGAAAAGTTTTTATCTCACAGATTGACACTCATCACACATAAATGCCCAGTCTACATCTTCCCGAGTCTGCAGATAGAAAACACACTACCTGTGTGTGTAAATATGTTTGCATTAACTCACACAAATCCACACATGGCCCATTCCCAGCCTCACTGACACTCGCCACTGATAATCAACCGGCCCCGAGGCAGGACCTGCTACCAGGCCAACGGTGCAGGCGCAAAACCAGAACCCAGCTAACGTTTAAGGGCCAGATCTGGGGCGTGTATCTTTGACCAGAATCAGCCCAAGTGTAATTCACTGTGATGCTGATATGTGTGACAGAGCCTGACCTTGGCCACATGCGTCTGACTGATATACAACAAAGCACAGAGTGAACCATCTAAACCATACGGAGGCCGGTTCACCGTAATATCACAGAGTGAACTATCTAAACCATACGGAGCCCGGTTCACCGTAATATCACAGAGTGAACCATCTAAACCATACGGAGCCCGGTTCACCGTAATATCACAGAGTGAACTATCTAAACCATACGGAGCCCGGTTCACCGTAATATCACAGAGTGAACCATCTAAACCATATGGAGCCCGGTTCACCGTAATATCACAGACTACTTATCTGGAATTTCAAAGGAGAGGAAACACCAAAACAATAGAAATTAATATTATATAATAATAATTATAAGTGGCACGGCCAAAACAATCACATACGTATCCTTAATGCAAACAAAGTTTTAACCATTATTAGTACTCTGATCATTTCTGTGGTTCGAGCTGCATTGGCTGTGTGGGTGGAGATTTCGTGAGCAGTAGAGAAGCAGCCTACCATGAGACGCTGTGCTGATGTCCCGCGGCATGCTGGGACGACCCTCCCCTGCCCAGCCATATGCTCCAACACTGACCCGATACTGAGTCGCAATCTTCAGATTACCAATGACCACATCCTTCACAACAAAGAACACAGACAGCATTGTGAGTGTGTGGGTGTGTGCACCAGCTATGTTTAATACACATGACTGTCAGTATATCTCAGTACAGTTCATTATAAAGGACATAAAAGGGGGAAAACACTTACAGATGTATAGATTTAAGGGCAGAATTTTGGAAACAACAAACATTTATTTTTACTTACAAAACTGGCCTGTCCATCAAACTGCCCCTGAGAAGGAGAACAGACCAGAGTCAACAAACACAGACAAGTCAACAAACACAAACAAGTCAACAAATACAAACAAGTCAACAAACACAGACACATCAGAGCTGTATATTCAACTGTAAAATGTCACTCTAACTACATCCACTTTTATTTAAATTCTCTGCTGAGTTTGTGTAGAAATCCCAATAAGTTGCTGTAATTTAAAGGTCATGAGATGTGATGTAAAGGTCGTGAGATGTGATGTAAAGGTCGTGAGATGTGATGTAAAGGTCATGAGATGTGATGTAAAGGTCGTGAGATGTGATGTAAAGGTCGTGAGATGTGATGTAAAGGTCGTGAGATGTGATGTAAAGGTCGTGAGATGTGATGTAAAGGTCGTGAGATGTGCAGGGTCACCATGGTGAGCATGTCCAAGCTCAGAGGAACCTCCAGAGTCACAGCAGTGCTGACTGGACGATTGTTCCTCATCTCCGTGTAGAACACCTAAACACAGACATACACACACACACACACACACACACACACACACACACACACAAATACAACCAGACCATACAAATACATCAACACAGCACATACACTAACCTGCCTGAACTGAACTGAATCACTCACTTCAGAGATTTCTGTGTGTTAAAAGCCTGACAGCTTGACCAAACAAACCTGCTGTAACAATCACACAAATGTGTGTATGAAAGTGAGCCAAGCGCCTTTAGAAAAAACCAGGAGAATATAATGACTGATCCCAAATCATCCAAAAATGTAAAGTTTCAATGATACAGCCATCCGCATACCATTACAAAACAACAACATAGCTTCACCTAAATAAAGGTGAGCAGTACTTCTCTGATATTCATGAGGACACTACAGCCTAGACAAGTCCTGTTGTAACATCTTTGTTTTAACTCAGGACTGACACACCTGATTCCACTGATCAATTCATCATCGAGCCCTTGATTAGCTCAGTTAACTGTGATAAAGAAGAGTTAAAACAAAGAGGTGCAGGACAGTGGGCCCTCAGGACTGGAGTTGAGAACCACTGGTCTAGAGGAAACCGCTCTAATCCTGGTTAGGCACAACTGATCTGTAGTGACATTGTGTGTGTGTGAGACTAACTGTATTAGCACAGTGATCTGACATGAGTCAGTGTTTTCTCTCATCACAGTGTGAAACAGAGCACACTGACTGAATCCTCTCCTGGGACAACACAGGCCTGAACATCTGCACGCCTACACACACACACACACACACACACACACACACACACACACACACACAAACACACACACACAGAACATGGACGTGGCACACTTGTGGTCTGTGCCAGAAGCTTACTGCGTCTGACCCAGTGTGTGTGTGTGTGTGTGTGTGTGTTACTGTTGTCATAATCAGTAATTATCTGCCAGGTAATGACTCTTGACTTACTAGGATGTCCTGACCACATAAACACAAACACTTTATTAGTCTGGGAAAACAGAGAACTCTGGGAAAACTCAGAGACTGCCCACTGACCGACACAGAAAATGTCCAGCATCATTTGCTCATTAAGTCTCTGGCTCTTTTCCAGGCTGAACAGTGAGTTTGTACACACACACACATCACACAGCATAAACCTTAAGGCACAGTTCCTTTGGTCCTCAGGGCATCTCTCTGCACTGACAGCATATGCCAGGCCCTCCCTGTGTGACAGAATACTCCACGCAGGGCCAGGTAGTGCTGATACCTCTTGTTCACAGTGTGACAATGAGGACGAATCTGAGTTGAGTGGTGGATGGAGAGAGATGTGTAGGATAGAAGAGGAGGAGGATGAGGAGGAAGGTTACCTTGTAGCCTGTGATGGTGCTCACGTGTCGCCGTGGCATTTTCCACCTCACGCTGAATGCTGTGCAGTTCACTGTCTCCAGCTGAATGTCCAGAGGAGGGCTCAGTCTCTCTGCCATAAACAACATTCACAAACAGACATCACCATAACAAAGCCCACATCATGTCAATAATCAACACCACACGTAACAACACACAGGAAAAAAACAGACTGTCAACAACACACTATCACAAGGTCACGGAAACTGCATTACTTAAGCTTTAGAGTAAAAAACACTTGGCAGCCAACAGACACACAGGACAGAGCAGTAAGCCTTTTCATTTAGTTTCACCTTATTCTCTTTTTATTTCAAGGTATGTGTCCATCTGAACAGCCATGGTCTTGTCAGCCTTTAAAAGGCCCCAAAGGCCAGAGCCCGTCAAGAGCAGAGCAGAGAAGAGCAGAGAAGAGAAGAGAAGAGCAGAGAAGAGAAGAGCAGAGAAGAGCAGAGAAGAGCAGAGAAGAGCAGAGAAGAGCAGAGAGGAGAGGAGAGGAGAGGAGAGGAGAAGAGAAGAGAAGAAACAGGCTTCTCTATAATCATGTCTGCCAGTCTGCCTGACACACACAGCTGACTGTGTTTGTGGAGTATGTCACATGCTCTGCTCTATGCTGTAAAAACAGTGGATATTAAAACACTGGTCACCCATTCACTTGTTCTGTTTATACACTGAAGAATGCAAAAACAGACATGTGTCTTTGAAACGAAATAGTCTTCAGAGGGCTCTCTCAGATAAGGAAAGAAAGAATTTAAGAAGAGAAAAAAGAATCTGAGGAGGGTGAAAAGCTCTCTTTTGGCATCCCTGGAATCCCAGAACAGATTATAAAAAAAACAAAAGCAAAAAACATTCAAATCAAATTCATGTCAGTGTTTAGTATGTGACATGTCATAACTGGGAGCCAAACAGTGAAGCCAGACTGAAGCACATGAAATGATATTTATGGACAACTTCGTCCCAAAAACTCTCTCTAAATGTGAAGGACTAGCACCCGGAGCATTTACACACAGTCTGTCCACACGCTCGTCAGACTTTAGTGCCGGTCGTGTTCCTCCCTCAGGGGACCAGAGATGCAGGGGTGTGTGAGGCGCTGTGAAGACCGCTGAAAGGTCAAGGAGAACCAGCAGCTGCGTGACCCAAAGTCAACCGCAGCCGACGGCGTACCAGGAGAAACACTGCAGTAACACACTGCCACGCCCTCGATCTCCGGTCACAAAAACAACCTCTGACCAGCCCACGCAGCCTGGCCATGAAATAACCACTGAGAGTGAAGACTGGAACGCAACAAGGTTTGAGCAGTTCTGTGGTACCAGTGTCGGAAGAACACAGTGCAAGATTTTTCAAACATCCTCAATCAGTGATACGTCTGAGACAAAATGAACACTAACCTTTAGCTTCATAAACCAACAGTACAGTTCCCAAACAGCGGTTTCAAACACAGACACAGCATGAGCCTCCAGGCCAAGCTGACAATGTAAGAACTGTGAATCAAGCGTGTGATCAATGACTAGTGTATGGAAAACACCCTGTACAATCAATGCCTATCCCAAAATCCAAATCCCCAGAAAAACAGAGAGCCCCTCACATGTGCAGAGCCAGCAGCGGCTCTCAGAGAGGAAAGAACAGGTCAGTAAAAGGATGAGAAACTCTTCAGTTCTTCAGTGACTCAGCTGAGGGTGTGAGAACAGTCTGCAGTAAGTCATTTAAACCTTTAGTTTCAAAATATTTTATTTTGAAATAATGATCTAAATTCAGATTTTCAGACAATTATCATTTAATTTGTTGCAGCAGACTGAGGTGATGTAATCCACAACTCTATAGCTGCACTCCGTGCTTAATAAAATCACAATTTCATTGTTCCTCGGAGCTCTGTTCTCCGCGGTAAATGGGCTCCATGCCCATTTGTGTATGTATATTAAATGATATCTATAAAACAAAATTTAGTTATTCGTGTGACTGCCGTAGGTGGAGGCATTTTGAACTTGAGTTAAAACAGGACTTATACAGAAACAAAAGACTGAAAATTAAATTTTCCATTTAGGTTTGACGTTTTCTATTAAACTTCATGACACAAGGTGACTACAACCGCACTCAGTTTACACACCGACTTGCATTCATTCTGCTAACAGTCATAACTCACTGACACCTGTTTTAACGCCATGGAGTTAACGACATGAGTGAAACCTCACTGAGAAACTTAGTCATCACTCATCTGTTAATTACTTATTTTCCCTCTTCATATAATTGCTTAACACGGTCAGAAATGACTTACATTCCTCACTGTTTACAAAGTGTAGCTTAACAAACGGAGCAGACGCTGAATTTCCCAGTTTACTCCGGAGTAAACGCGTGAGACAAAACCTTCATCGAAAATGGTGTGGTTCCCTAATTAGCCAAAACCCGCTATTTCCACTCACTGAATCTCCCGTTCACTGCATACTATTGTATCCTACTGGTTTATTCATCCTTTTAGACACCTTGATACACAACTGCTTTGGCAACAGTTTCAGCAAGCAAGGTGAACACTACACTGAAATGTAACCGCATGGAGGATAAAACATAGCAGTAAAGAGGTTTGTTTCGACTTACCTGACTTTCTCACAGTGGGTTTCCGAGCACAAAAGGCAATATTAACAAAACACGTAATAAGAAGGAGAGTTAGAAACAAAAACTTCTCTTTTCCGGACAACCGCGTCATGTCTCCTGGTTGACTTTAATGTGAACAGTCTCTGAGGTAAACTGATAATGTTCGTCTGTAATTTAAGACGTGATTCGGAATGCCATTCGACATTTAAAAACAGAAAATCGATTACAGCCAATACTTTGTCTAGGCCTACAAGCTGTAGTTGTCTTCAATAATTAGGCCTATGTCCAGACAGTAGACTATTTATCAAAGCCGGCATGCAATTATTGACGTTTTTCTCCCATGTATTCCCAGTTAAAGCAGGTGTGACACTGATAAGATTAATATCCGTTAAAGATCAGTTGAACACACTGCGGATCCCAAGCGTCTCGCAAAGCCAGAAAAGAACACACGCGCAGGCATCTCGTGAACAGCAGAAACGTTGAATTGACACAGATATCGGTGTCACTACACGTGCGCCGGTTCCAGGTCCCTGTCCCTCTTTACTGCGAGCGCGACTCGGGTAATTTAGAAATTGAGTAGTTGCAGCGTCGCGATGACAGAATTTGTGAGACGGTAAAGACACTTCAAGTTAAGAGGATAACTACAGAGTCTAATCTACCCAGATGGACTTGCTGAGCCTGCTACGGCCACTTGGCCCAATATAGCAACACGCCAAAGAGTCACAAGAATACGAGGTTAGGTGGATAGATGTGTGAATGCACGCACTCATTTGCATAAACTTGAATACGCTTCTATAGACAGTTATGCGATGCTGGGTTATTATTTAGACGTTGTGAATTTACGAAATTATTCAGTTATCATACATGAATCATTATCTTGTTTTGGTGACTTATTTGATAACCGATAAATGACCAGATTTGCTATGCGATTTCTCTGTAGATAGCGTCATCGTATGTCCCACTCTGACAGGATTATTCAGAAGTCAACTCGCTTTGACAGTTTGTGAAGTTGTTACACATCTATTTTGTTTGAGAGACAGTCGTTAGAATTGCACTAATATGTAAACATGCTGGTGTGATTTGCCGTCTTAAACATTGTTTGTAAAACCTGTTCTGCAGGACATTTTAAACTTTCGCTGTGGTTTGTTTTCTATCCACTATTCTACACAGAGAAAATAATCAATCTTGTAAAACCCGTACGCTACACTTAATGTCTTTCTGCATGACCTCCATTCAATTTAAAATTCTAACCTCAGCATTTCGTCACATCTGTTCCGCATCGTGTTGTTCTCCAAGCACTCCATGATTGTGGACGCGATCAGCTACGCTATAAACAAATAATGATAAAAAGCGTATTAAAATTGTCTTAAAATAAACGGGGCAAAGATTCCTTTAAAATCTCGTACACATGTTCAGTAACCAAATGAATATGCAGCAGATCGTCTCAAGGTTTCGTTTTTCAAAAGTGGAATCGCTTTACTGCACATTTTTTTCAGTCTGTCAGTTTGTCTGTCTCCTTAGTATGGTGCCAGATGCGTTGTGTTAGTCCAGATCTCTGACTGGAACAATGTTGCCAGTAGCCTTTTTGTTACGGGTCATTTGTAGGTCATTAAAGTCAAGTTTATTATAATATATTTAGTTATTTATTTGCAGTGTTGTGCATGAACGCGCTAAAAGAGCGCGCTCATTGAACGTGATCATTTTCCCGATGAACGTGAACTTATCAGTTTGCAGCCAAAGAACGTGAACATCAGCGTCGTTCAGGTTCGTGCGACATTCAGAATCATCGGGTGCCGTAAGACACAGTGCTTGCGCATATGGTTCAAGTTGAAGTTTATTTAGAGCCTAATATCACTGTTTACAGTCTCAAAGGGCTGTAAAGAACTAGCCACTGTAAGCAACACTGGCTAGTTTAACCTTTTTTTTCAAAATGGCCAGTGCAAGTGGCGATTCAGACAACGCAGCTAGTGGTACTGCTGAGGCCAGTTCATATGATTATTTGAAGGAGTTTTATGAACTAGTAAGTACATGTGTATGATACGTGATACATACATGATACATGACACTTGATATGTGTAATGAATTGTTGCTTTTGTCTGAAGGGTATGTGCATGGTTTTTGGAGGGTGAGTAGTGGGTACTGAGTATATTGATGTACATATGCATGCACATGAGAAAATAAAGGCATTTACTTTGTGTTTTGAGCTTTTTAGTTTTTTTGTTGGTTTTTTTGCACTTCCACTAGTAAATGTATAAGTTTACACAACCAGTGGGCAGTGGCAGTGACTGGAGTGGGCAGTGGCAGTGACTGGAGTGGGCGGTGGCAGTGACTGGAGTGGGCGGTGGCAGTGACTGGAGTGGGCGGTGGCAGTGACTGTGGGCGGTGGCAGTGACTGGAGTGGGCGGTGGCTGTGACTGGAGTGGGCGGTGGCAGTGACTGGAGTGGGCGGTGGCTGTGACTGGAGTGGGCGGTGGCAGTGACTGGAGTGGGCGGTGGCAGTGACTGGAGTGGGCGGTGGCTGTGACTGGAGTGGGCGGTGGCAGTGACTGGAGTGGGCGGTGACTGTGACTTGAGTGGGCGGTGGCTGTGACTGGAGTGGGCGGTGGCGGTGACTGGAGTGGGCGGTGGCTGTGACTGGAGTGGGCGGTGGCAGTGACTGGAGTGGGCGGTGGCTGTGACTGGAGTGGGCGGTGGCAGTGACTGGAGTGGGCGGTGGCTGTGACTGTGGGCGGTGGCTGTGTGTGACAGAGGGCTCTGTCTCAGGCCGCGGGCGGCGTCTTTTCCCCACAAACTAGCCACTTCCCTCAGTTGTACTTTGTTTGTTCGTGTTTATGTCCTGTTACGTGTACGCCATTCATACATATCTATAATACACATATTCCGATAACATAATGCGTTAGCTTCGAGGGTGCACACTCGAAGCGCGCAGCAGGTTACCCGGTTTCATACACACAAACATTTCCAATTCACGTTCACAATCTTACAGGTTAAAACACCCCACAAACACCCTAAATTACACCTAAATGTTTGTTAGCGTCTTTACTGTTGTTTGTTTTACCGTTACCGTCTTTATCATGTTACAAACACGCACAATTACTCATTGAAATGTTTGGTCCCGTCTTTATTGTACTTAGCGTTTGGTTTAAATGTCTTTTGTTTTGTTATAGGATTTTGTTCGTTGTCTTGTCTTCCTCCGTTCCTCGTTTCCTCTCTCCGTGTGTCTGTTTGTCTGTACTACAGCAGGGTACAACTACCGGTGCAGGGGAGGACCAAACAGAGCTGCAGAAACCCAAGTTCATTTATTTGGTTTAGCTGGAGTGGCGCTTGCGTGATGCCCACGGGGGGAAGGGGCCACTCCAGTGAAAAGGGGTTTTTCGTTCGAGTGTGATGATTTATGGAAATTATGGGGATAGGTGAAATTGTGAATGTATAAATTATGTGTATAAAATGTATATAAAAGTTGTGGTAATTCTGTTTGTACACTAAAATTATTAGGATGGGCAATATTATTTTTATTTTTAAACAGAACAAAGGTGGTATGTTCTGGGGGAGGGGCTTATGAATGAAAAGAGGGGTTCCAATCATTGTAGGTTGAGGGAGTCAGGAGAGTGACAGAGTGTAGCTGTGGAGAATTAAAGTGAGTTGAAAGTAGCGATTTGTTTGTTTATTGGTTTATTTATTTGTTTACCTATATATATTTTTGTTTGTTTGTTTGTTTTTGTGTTTTTTGTAAATATATATACATTTTTTTTGTTTCCTGTAAATATTTGACATTTTGGACATTTTTCTTCACTTTTCTTCACTTTGGAACTGGGTTTTTTCTTTGTTGCACTGTAAATAAAACACTTTGCACCTACGTGCTATTTGCGGCGGAGCCATTTTTTTTGTTTATTTTTGGGCGACCCGAACCCCTGTTCGGTTTCACCCTGCCACACTGTGACTGGAGTGGGCGGTGGCTGTGACTGGAGTGGGCGGTGGCAGTGACTGGAGTGGGCGGTGGCTGTGACTGGAGTGGGCGGTGGCTGTGACTGGAGTGGGCGGTGGCAGTGACTGGAGTGGGCGGTGGCAGTGACTGGAGTGGGCGGTGGCAGTGACTGGAGTGGGCGGTGGCGGTGACTGGAGTGGGCGGGGGCGGTGACTGGAGTGGGCGGGGGCGGTGACTGGAGTGGGCGGGGGCGGTGACTGTGGGCGGTGGCTGTGACTGGAGTGGGCGGTGGCGGTGACTGGAGTGGGCGGTGGCAGTGACTGGAGTGGGCGGTGGCAGTGACTGGAGTGGGCGGTGGCGGTGACTGGAGTGGGCGGGGGCGGTGACTGGAGTGGGCGGGGGCGGTGACTGGAGTGGGCGGGGGCGGTGACTGTGGGCGGTGGCTGTGACTGGAGTGGGCGGTGGCTGTGACTGGAGTGGGCGGTGGCTGTGACTGGAGTGGGGGGTGGCTGTGACTGGAGTGGGCGGTGGCGGTGACTGGAGTGGGCGGTGACTGGAGTGGGCGGTGGCGGTGACTGGAGTGGGCGGTGGCGGTGACTGGAGTGGGCGGTGACTGGAGTGGGCAGTGACTGGAGTGGGCGGTGGCAGTGACTGGAGTGGGCGGTGGCAGTGACTGGGGTCTGGGGATGGATGGGTAGGAGGAGGTTCTTCTGAAAAAGACAAGCTCAGCGCAGCTCACTAAACAAACAAACAAACGAACAAACAAACAAAGAAGTGAACTGGGACTGTGAACTTGTAAAAAATTCAAAATTGTGAACTGTGAACTTGTTCATTTTAATCTGTGTGAACTGAACTTTGAGCTAACTCTTGTGAAGTGTGAACTTACACTATTTGTTGGTTTATTGAAATATGTGGTAAACCATTGACAGGGGGTTGAGGAGATCACCTCAGGGTTTGTCAATGTGGAGAGTGAGTGAGATTTTGTTCTCTCCCACAGCCCTGGCCCACTGTGAGACATAACATTAATAATAATCAGACTTTGACCCTGGTTCACTACATCTTCTCTCAGTTATCGTCGTTTGTTTATGAGACCCGCGGTCTGTCTCGGCTAGCATTTTACAGCGGTTGTTTTCAATGTAGTTTAGCGATACTCTCAGGTGCCCTTTTCAGAAACACGGAGAAAAAAAACATATTTCAGAAAGCTGTGCCGTGTGTCAGAGACAAAACACAGTATAGCTGACAGGTTACTGTCAGCTTTAAACGCTTGGGGACAAATCCCATTGTTTGTGGCTCGTGAGCTAGAGACACTGATTTCGTTCTGTTGTGTGGAAACGAGGACTGAAAATGATGCCCCGAGCGTTAGTGAAATCACACAAAAATCCACGTGCATTCCCTGGAGTTGGTGTCGGGTATGCTCCACAGTCTTTGAGTTCACAACTGGTTTGTGTGAATTTGTACACAACTGCATTGTTTGTTGTACTTTCTGTGTAATTAATAATAAAACAGTGACCTCTAGTGTCATAGATTTGCACTTTAACACGGTAAGGTTTCTCCTTCGAACGCCCTGCATCCTAAAACTGGGGATTTTCTTTTCACAGTAACCGGGCTTGGACTAAAATAATAAACCAGCCACTGAAAGTGACTGAGAAAACAATTCGTCTTTGTCAGGGCAAAAAGGGGCATGTGAAAATTTGTAACATCAGGATAGGCAGCATGAAATTAGTCACAAATATAAACTGATTGGAATCCAACTCTGTCACCATGGATTACTTCCTAATCTTTCAACACGCAGACGTAATCCCAGCGCCCAGATTAGGTTGTGGGTAGATGGCAAGTGTTGTCACTGGGGATTCTGGGATAACTGCAGACAGATTAAGTGTGACAGCGCTCTCGATCTACAAAACTTCTCTTTAAACTGTGAATGGACCACAAAACTGTGATAATTCTATTGGGCATCTTAGACTTTAGAACTTGGTTTAACGAATACTCTAAAATAGGCCGGAGACAAACTGAAGCCGCTGACCCCACAGGTCCCAGGTTACGGGTCCCAGGATATGCTTTATGCAGGGAGGCTACAGGTCCCAGGTTACGGGTCCCAGGATATGCTTTATGCAGGGAGGCTACAGGTCCCAGGTTACGGGTCCCAGGATATGCTTTATGCAGGGAGGCTACAGGTCCCAGGTTACGGGTCCCAGGATATGCTTTATGCAGGGAGACTACAGGTCGCAAGAACCTCCAGTTTAGATTTGGTTGCACTGTATTGCACTCCCTCAGGTTATGGAATTCTCTCGAGCGGTATTTAGATGTACCGTGTAAATGTCATCCAGCCAAACCAAACTGGAATAATTACCATCTACCAACAGCGAAGTACCTTTCTAACTTTACTTGTATTTTTCTAATGGTCGAGAACCCATTTATGTTATGAAGGGTATATTTGGGGACTATAGTTTGCTGACATTCCAGGATATTTTGAGTGATTTTAGTTCACCAGCGTGCTCTTATTTTTATATATTTACAACTGAGATGATGTCTCGGGGTGTTTGGTGTGCCGTGGCAGTCTTTACTGACGGCTCATCCCCTGTAAAAATCACCTATCCCCTCTTCAAACTCACGCGGAATGGTTTCTTGCGGAACGGATTGACAAATGTAATACCTTCAGCTACTTTTGGTGCTTTTGTTAATTTTATTTTGTTTCGTTTTGGTTAGATTCCGTGTTAATTTAAAAGACAATAAACATTTGATTACATTTGTAACAAATCGATTTAAGTCCCTCTTCATTTCACGAGCACAGTCAAGTACAATCATACTACCAGCCAATAGAGGGTGCCACTGTACTGTCAAAGTTATGACACGGCGTATTGTTAATTTTAATTATACGCTCTTTCTGGGGTCTTTTATTTGTCTTAGCGGAACTAAATTAATTTCCCCAATTTATTTCGCTTAAGGGAACATCTAATTTAATTTCTTGTTATATCATAGCCATGATATGTTAACAGCTTTGATATTAAATCAGATGTTCCAAACCAAACATCTGAATCGTGTTCCGTAAAACACACCTCAACACATTGTCAGGAATATTGTTTAGCAGAGGTGCAGTACTCGCTAACGACGCATGTGTAATTATAAGTTGTGTACACGGTTCAGTGGAATACACTGGATACGAGCGATGGGCTCTCTTATCGTCATCAGTCGCCCGTCGTAGTCAGGTGTTACATTCACCAAGTTCTTTAGTTCCTTTCACGAACAGTTTTTGACTTTTGAATGTTGTAAAAGTGTGCGGACAATGGGTGGGCTGATGTTAGGTCTGGGAGCATCGTACTCCAAACACTCTGTATCTTCTCAGGTTAAGAAAAGCAGCGCCAGAGAAAGACAACCGTCCGTGTAAGCAGGATTCCTTGAGCAAATGAGCGCGGGATTGACTGTCGCTTAACGGAAAGCGGGGGCACAGGAGGGATATGTTGCAGGGCGAGAAACAGACGGACTCGACTGTCCGAGGAAGTGTCTGACACACCTGAGCCTCAGAACGGCACCAGAGAGTCCTAAAAGGATCGTTATAATGTAGCGTGGATAGATCGGTGTGTTTCGCTCTACATCCTACACTGACCAGCGGATCAGGTGAGTGGAAGGTTTAGACATTTCTTACCTGATAATTTGGTGGTAAATATGAAGGATCACAATATCTATAGTACATAAATGCATTTGTGGGTTAGCAACACCTTTTCAAGCACCTTTTTTTCTTTCAGAGAGTATTTCAGCAAACATCTTGCTGAAAGAGATCATTCAGAATATTCTCTCTCTCTCTCTCCATCTTTGTGGTGTGTGTGTGTGTGTGTGTCTGTCCCTCTGTTTATCTGTCTATTCAGTTTAATTTTAATTTGCTGCAGTTTTTATCTTCTATTAATTATAAATAGCTGTGCTGAACCTTCTTGCTGGGGTATGTTGTTACATATGCATATTAGTGAAATCAATCCAAAAGTGTGACAATATTCTTGAGTGTTTAACTTTTGGCAGAAGTCCATTTTGAGATCATTTGACCTAATTTAATTGTCTCTGTTTGCTGTAGGTTTCTTCACGTGGCTTTGCAATAAAATGAGGTTATGGATTATAGTCTTCACGTCTCTCCTGATGTTAAGCAGCGGGCACATGAGGCCTCTCTCACTCCCTTCTCAGCGCCAAAGGGGGCACGGGCATGCCGCCAGGTTCCCTGGCACTCGCTGGAACGTCATTGGTTCTGTCGTGCCACTGGATCCAAAATCAGTCAAATTACAGCAAACAGTGAAAGATCAGTGTAAGAACATTCTCTAACTGTTACAAACACAGCCAAACTAGCATCTGTGCTTGTTAATGTTTTTGTTAATAAAGGAATTCCTACAAAAATGTCATTTTAATTGACAGCGGGTATTTTGTTTTGGCTTAACATTCAAGTAATCTATATTAGGCCAACACCTGCACAAGAGTGTTTAAACACACATTACCTGAGTTTACACTTGATATGACAGTGGGAGTTCAGAGCACAGAGCTGAGAGAATTGAGTTACCTGTTGTTTGGTGTGAGAAGAGCATTCACACAAACATCTCTGGTTCTATTCAGTCACTACCTCTCTTACACAGAAAGCTCCACATCTTTTTAGCGTTGACCAGAGCTAAGAACAAAGCCGTTATTACGCAGTGCTTCTCTTCACACAGTGAGCATAAAGCAGGATGTATGGAGTGGTTTTTTTTCTGTGATCCTGTGTTTCTCCCCGATGACTTTTCTGTGTTACCACAGGGAATATCAGTGACACCTCAGTCACCTCCCACAGTGTCTACTGTCGGTCCTCTGCTTTAATCCAGCCTCTCTGAGTTTACACTGACGCTTCAGGTGCATTGTTAGAGTGTTTTTTTTCTCTCTTTCTCCCTTTGATGTCCCAAAGCTGCCAAAATGGCCCTACTCCACCCAGACACCTCAGAGGAAGTGCTGGCCTTCATCCAGGCCACTGTTAGCAGGCTGAAGAGATCCTATCAGAAAGGACAGACAGATGCAAACGGAGAAGTGAAAAGAGAGAGGGGGAAGGAGCGGAGGAAGAGTGGGCGGGGCCGTAGAGGTTGCGTGCTAAAGCGGATTCAGTTAAACGTGAGTGATCTTGGCTTGGGTTTTCGGAGCAAAGAGGAGCTGTTTTTCAGCTACTGCACTGGTGCCTGCACCAGGTCCCTCACAAACTATGACAAAATCCTCAACAGTCTCACACGGAACCGCAGCCTGTTCCCCGAAACACCGCCACATGTCTGCTGCAGACCTGTTGCCTATGACGATGACCTGTCTTTCCTTGACGACGACCTAATATACCACACCATGAGAATGCACTCAGCTAGACAGTGTGGCTGTGTTTGAGTCCACACATACACACACAGACAAACAGACAGATACACACACACACACACACATGCAGATGCGTACACACACACACACACACACGGACAGCCACACACACATAGACAGATATATACACACACACACACACACACAGACAGACACACACACACACGGACACATGCGTGCACACACGCATAGGGCTGGGCGGTATGGCCTAAAATTTATATCATGGTATAATTTGAAGCACGGACGGTAACGGTATATATCACGGTATATTTGTTTTTCTTAAAATTTCAATATAAATGCTTCTGAAGGGGTAAAGCACTGGTATGACAACTGCATGGCAGCTACTACTGTCCTCTTAACTGTATTCTTTTTATTCTCCCTCCAGTAAGGTTTCAGCTACCGCACTCATGCTCTCCCTGACAACCCCTCCGTCAGTAAGTTTTTTTATGTTGACCCAAAATCCAAGCAGCTTTAATAGCATATTTGTTAGCACGTTGTTGGGCAGTGAATAGATCATATCGGGCTCTTAGACGGTTTATTCTCTGTACGCTCAGTTCAGATTTGAGTGGGTGCATTTGCTCAAACGACTTATGATTTGTCTCATGGTGTCACTTCACATTGCTGCTTTTAATAATTACCAAAGTCTCAGAACATATGACACATACTGCCCGTCAGAGGAATGAACATGTCTGTCCCTTCTTAATTAAAAGCTGTTTTCGCTGTTTACTCTTCTCTTTTCAGAGCACGCCATGTGAAATTACTTTTCTCTCACTCACTTCTCTGACCGTTGTCTTTTGTCTTGTTTCTCCACTGTGTGTGTGTATCTCACTAATGATTTGAGTCGCAACGCTTATCAGAATGCACAGATCTGATTGGCTGCGTAGCATCACGTGAGAAGACGATGCATGTAACTGGTCTGTGAGTTTCCTGGGGCGCTAAACCAGTGCCGTAAAGGCTAGAAAAGCTGTGCTGGTTAAAATAAAAACGCTCCGTCAAAATGTAACAATTCCCAATAATTTATTGGTTATAGATCCAGGTCCGAATAGGACGGCGTCTTGGTCTGGGCTCGGACCGTGGTCCGCCTATTAGTGACCTCAGGTTTGGTGCATTGCTGGTGTAATTACATCATTGCCACTTGAGATCTGTGAGGACTCTACCAGTCAGCACAGTATAGTCAAAATCCATACCGTAGGGCAAATTTATACAGGTGTACTTTCTATACCATTTATACTGTCCACCCCTACACACACACTCACAGACACGTACATATGCGCGCGCACGCACACACATACACACACACACACACACACACAGAGTGCCTAGTACAACACCGAATTATTACATTGGTAAATTAGTAATCAGTAACCAGCAATTAGCAAATCAAGGCTAAAGTGTTAACGAGGTACAACAGGTGAGTGGTGAATGAAAACATCAAACCATTAGTGACATTAGTGATAATACTACACCACACCAACACTACATCAACTCCACACCAAGACTACACCACAACAACTCCACAACAACTCTACATCACAATAACTCCACACCACAATAACTCCACAACAACTCCACACCAACACTACATCAACTCCACACCAAGACTACACCACAACAACTCCACAACAACTCCACAACAACTCTACATCACAATAACTCCACACCAAGACTACATCAAAACAACTCCACAACAACTCCACACCAACACTACACCAACTCCACACCATACCAACACTACACCAACTCCACACCAACACTACACCAAGACTACACCAACTCCACACCATACCAACACTACACACACAAAACCATTTATGTGTTTTTACAGATAAATGGCTCCAATATGTGAATGAGAATGCAAATACTAATGAACACATCTTGATTTTCCAGAGAAGAAATAACTGACAGTTATTTGTGATTGTGGGAACATCTAAATTTTCTTTGTAAAGCAAATTTCCAGATAAGGTTACGGTTTTGGTGTAATTAACTTAGTGTTATTTATTACTGTTGTTTGACTATGAGTTTGTATCATGTTTATTTGACGGAGTCATATTTTGTGCCAAGTCGTTTTACAGAAGCAGAGACAATCTGAACATGAGTAATCTGCCACACATTGGCCAAACGCTCTGATTCTGCAAACCAGAGCATTTCACAGCTGCATATTAACCTTAACGAAGTTTTTAACTGGGACACTGAGGTGGGAGATTTAAGTCTTGGCAAAATGTAAATGTCATTTATCAAGTCTGAGTCTCATTCCTGCCATGAAGGCTAAATCTGTTTATTTAGAAAATGCTGTTTATTTATTTAGCAAAAATGCTCTTTCACATGGTTGCTGCAAAAACTGTCAAGTTTATATTACTACACCCAAGTTCCCTGTACAATTTTTATTTCTATTCCAAAGCTCATTATATTGTAAAATCAAAATAAATGAGTCATTTCATTCAGCATGATTCTGACAGGAGGAGAATTAGGGATCATATGGTCATCCACACTCTTCATAATGACTCACTGTACAGACTCACCACTGATTCACCACACAGATTCACTGTACAGACTCACCACTGATTCACCACACAGATTCACTGTACAGACTCACCACTGATTCACTGAACAGATTCACCACTGATTCACCACACAGATTCACTGTACAGACTCACCACTGATTTACTGAACAGATTCACCACTGATTCACCACACAGATTCACTGTACAGACTCACCGCTGATTCACCACATCTGTAATCAGTCTCTGAAAACAAAAGGATCAAGCATAGCTATTAAGTCATCATTAAGGTAGAGGCCTGGAGTTAGCTGACTGAAACACACATGAATTCATTATTACAAATATGTTGTAACACACAGATACCAGATATATGTAAGTTAGAGTTTCCCAATAGTAAGCCCACATGAAAAAGGTGTCTGTTGCATATTAGCACTACATCTGTGTTGTTTTTCATGTGTACTTTAGAGTGAGTGACACAGTTAAACAGAGAGAGGGACATGGGTGGACGGAGAGATGGAAACGAAAAAGGTGAAAAGAAGAAAAGAGGGATTGGTGACAGAGTTGAACAGAGGGAGACAGAAACAGAGAGAGAGACAGAAACAGAGAGAGACTGAAACAGAGAGGGAGACAGAAACAGAGAGAGAGACAGAAACAGAGAGAGACTGAACCAGAGAGGGAGACAGAAACAGAGAGAGAGACAGAAACAGAGAGAGACTGAACCAGAGAGGGAGACAGAAACAGAGAGAGAGACAGAAACAGACAGAGACTGAAACAGAGAGGGAGACAGAAACAGAGAGAGAGACAGAAACAGAGAGAGACTGAAACAGAGGGAGAGAGAAACAGAGAGGGAGAGAGAAACAGAGAGAGACTGAAACAGAGAGAGAGAGAGAAACAGAGGGAGAGAGAAACAGAGGGAGAGAGAAACAGAGAGAGACTGAAACAGAGAGAGAGAGAGAAACAGAGGGAGAGAGAAACAGAGGGAGAGAGAAACAGAGAGGGAGAGAAATGGAGTTGAGGGAGGGGAGGGGGTCTGAGATAATGGGTGTGGTTGTCATGTGATCTGACATGTCTCAGATATCAGATCCGACTGTGGTGGCATTATGTTTCTGTATGTGTGTGTGTTTGTGTGTGTGTGTGTGAGAGAGAGTGGGTGACAGTTACTAAGCCTACTCTATTAGAAACCACAGAGACAATTACACTGTCATTACAAAAGGCCTGGCATGATCATTAGCCAGACAGGACCACATCAGGGTAGGTAAAGTGTGATGTGACACACTCTGTGTATGTGTGTGTGTGTGAGTGTGTGTGTGTGTAGTATCAGTATATATACATGTCTTTGTACCTCTGAAGTGTGACATCACGGACATGTGACAGATGGAGGAGTAACAGTTCATGGTCATGGTTTTGGTTGGAAGGAAAACCAAACAAACACAGATCTAAAGAGGGCCTTTCCTCTTAATACAAATGAATACAGAGACCTCCCACAGAAAGACATGTTTTACAAACAGCAACCAAAATGTGAAGGAAAGAAAATTAATCTTTTCTAACATTTATTTCAAAGATCTTTAATGTAAGGAGTCTTTTCCTACACATCCATAACTATATCCAGCCTCTGTTCATACACACATACACACACACACCACACACACACGTATGCATACACACACACACACACATACCACACACACACACACACACACACACACCACACACACACACTTAAACCCCTGTGCATGCCTAACAGGATTATTACAACGAGACAGTGAAAATCATGGGATATTCAGATGAAAAGACAGTGGAAATTGACAAGAGTCCACCAGCCTGACATCTATTCAATCCTCATGAAAATGCAGTGGATTCACACAGCGACTGCATGTGTTTCCTGTTTAGTTGTGTGTGATGGTGAGTGCCTACTTGCTTTCATTAACTCTTTGTGTTGGAGTGTTTTTTCCATTTAGCAGATACCTCAGAGGTAACAGCATAGATGAGTAATGTCTTTAAGCTCGGTGGAAACTGTCGCTGTCGCTTGTGTGTGTGTGTGTGTATCTGTGTGCATGTGGTGTGTGTGTGTTCTTGGTACTAAAGGATTAATGAATGCTTAACACTCTCTGTGACCCTGCAGGTCTGGATGCATTGTTAAAAAATCATAAGCGTGAAGGGTCACAATTCAGATCTTCAGTCAATCTGTCGGCACCATAAATCAGACACATTCTCTGAGACATAATGCCCAGAATGACAGTGTCCCATTGACTCCCAGTCATCACCCATTCCAACAGCAACACCTGCACCAACATCACAGCGCCTCCACAGGTGGACAAGAGAGAGTGCGCGCGCGCACGCACACTCTCTCTCACACACACACACACACACACACACACTTCACAAACCATCACAGACCTATTCTGCTAAGCTAATCACATAGAGACGCCACCACATGTCTGCTGAAGACCTGTTGCCTATGACGACAACCTCATATACCACAAACACAAACACATACACACACACACACCATTCACCTGTAGTGTGACTGCTGCTGACGACAGGTATGTCATTATTCTGTGCTATGGCCGTCAGTGCAGATGGTCAGACTGTTACACAGAGCTAGCGTTTACTGTTAACATTTCAGCCCAGTCAGATGGAATGGTTGTTAGATCACCAAACCTCATTTTACGGAGACTTACTCATTTAAAACACTTCTCCGCCGAAAACGGAACGTAGATTCTTTATACGCAGTCACAGTGGATTAGACTCCGTGTCAAACTGCTCGGGATACAGATATTCTCCCTCAGCCGAGCTTTCATCAACTATTTAGCCATAGTCGTATGAGTTTTACCTCAGCGGTGCCGATAAACGTGATGAACAGATCAGAAGCACCATCGTTTTGTATTATGTTCAACATTGTCAAAGTAATTTAACAGTTTAAAAACTCGTTGTTCTGCGTCAGAATCCTCTCTGAAACATTTGGAATTGTCGTTACGTCTTTCAGTCTCTCACCGGGACGGTCAGGACGAGGGCGAGAGAAGAGTCAGGGTAACTTCCACTACTCAGGAGAAAACATGTCAGAAATATGAGCAGTCTGCAGAACATGTTAGCTTTTACCATATCACAGTTCATCTGGGACGGTGGTATCAGGAAACTTTGAATAAATCATACAAACTTTGTCGTATCCAGTACTGTGGGCATGCAACTTTAATAACGTTTTAAATATTTAAATCTTTGTTTACTGGCCACAGTACAATTTTGTTTATGGAAGGTGTCGGGACGGCTCGTTCCCGTGATCGGTTGGAGGGAGAAGCCAAACAAAAACCGACCAATCAGGAAAATGAGAGAAACTTTACTGTCCGGTCCCTGCGGTGAAACTCCAGTAACGCTTAAGAGAGGAGGAAGTTATCCATCAAATACGCTTTCCGTGTTCCCTAAATTCTACAGCCAAAGCCGTTCATCATACTACCCTGCACTAGGGTTTTGTCTGTGAAGCCTCTCTGGAGGGTTGTGGAAAAATAGAAAGAGAACTGTACAGAAAAGGCCTCTTTGGCGAGGCCTTAATGAAGTCTAAATGAGTTGATGCAGAGTGCTGACCGCTGTGTGAATGCCGCTCAAGCACGAACCAGTTCCTCCATGTCATATCTGTTCTTCTTCATCAATCCATTCGTGATAGTTAGTGATCAGGACAGTGTCATTAGACAGTTGCTGTCTAAACCCTCAACGTTATAGCCGCTCACACTCTGAGGGACTCCATTAGGCTGCTATCTACTGGCACTACGAAGTACTGCAGTGCCAGATCTGAAGGTGGTTGGTGATCGGATGTTCTTCAGCAGTGAGCAAGTGTCCATATCCTCATACTAAACCACTCTGTAGGAGATCATATCAGTGTACCAGACTACATCAGACCACAGTTTATAGCAAAGGCCAGGGATGTTTTTCTCAGAGCCTTTATTGGAGTATAGTGTCGGGGGGGGATCATGGAGATGTGAAGGGTAAATGAAATTATTCTGAAGCGACGTCAGAAATGAGACAGATGCACACTGACAACATCTTAATACAACAAAATACACAGAAAAGATTGTATGAGCAGAAAAATAGGAATAATAGCTCACCAAAAAACTGAATGAGCAAAAAACCCATGACAGTTACATTTAGCAGTAAATTAGAATACAATGCCTTTATTTTTCCAAAACAGAAATGACCTTTGTTTGTATAGTCCATATTTACATATCACCAGTACGAACAATTTTCCTTATAAAAAGACTGAGTGGGATAAAGATAGGCTAAATAAAACGTCTCTCTTCACGGTATTAAAATTAGTTCCTTTGTTTTTAAATAAAATACATTTCCATCAGTATCAACCAGTTTGACATAAAAGCCTTAGTCAGGTGAGGTAAAGAGAACACAGGGATATCTTGGCAATAACGGGTGTGTGGTTCAGTTACGCAGCCAATCCGAGCCAAGCCCAGGTGGGCAGGTGATTTTCTCAGCCAATCCGTGACGAGGCCGAGTGAGTAGTTGATTTACTTAGCCAATCCGTGACAAAGCCAGGTGGGCAGGTCAGTGCCTAATCAAAGGACAGTCAGGGATTGGTTGTCAACTCTCTTCCCCCTGATAATGAGGAACAGAAATGGAAGAGAAATGCACAGCTACATTTCAGCTGTTCTGGAGTTCTGGACAGTATGAAGTTCCTGAGGTCCGCAGTGGCCCAGTTCAGAGGCCACCAGATCACGAGTTTCTCTGCCACTGCTGGGGTGACTGTGTCCTGTCCTGGTGACATCATCAACACAAACCCAAAAAAGGCAAAAACGCAAGCAACCAGACAAGTACAGTGACTAAGAGAAGTAGAAAATTTATTGCAGTATTTGTTCCATCAGAAGGTCCCTTTGCCTGTGACTGAGGTGACCTAATACAGCAAAATCTACATTTACAAAAATCCCTCCTCCTAAACAGGTCCCACATACTGCATGCTTTAAACAATAAATTACATCCACACGTTGCTATGGTACAAAATGGACATACAGTTCAACAGAAAAGAAAAAAAAAAAAAAAAAGGAGAAAATAAAATAAAAATCAAGAGAATCAGTTGAGGAAGAGCTAAGCTACTGAAAGCCAATGGCCGCTAGAGATAACATTTCAAAAAGAAGGAAAAAAAATAAAATGACAAACTAATTTCCAACATTCAGTATATACTTAAATTTCTTTTTTTAATATATAAACATTTTTATGTTAAACTATGATACACTGGGAGTAGAAATCAAACAACCAGATTCTGCTGCACAACAGCGAAAAAGGAGCACCCAAAGAAAACAATGTTTTTCTTAACATTTAGATTTTTCCTGCCACACCTCAGCCATGCATCCTGGGACCAAGGACAACCCTCCAGAGCTGCCGTACGCACGGAGCAGAAGTTTAGTCGTAGTGTTTCTCTCTCTCCTCTGGCTCTTGTTCGGCTGTGTGTGTGTGTGTGTGTGTGTCATTAGCTGGAGCTGGCTGCGTCCTTGGCCGCGTACAGGGACCGTAAAGACTGGGCCACTTTGTGAGTGAGCTTGTGGCTGCTGGTGAGGTTGATTTTTTTGTAGATGATGTCAGACTCTTTGACAGTGTCCACCCAAGGCACGAGTTTGCGTCCATCCCGCCGCTTGGCCTCGGTCCAGGGGCTGGAGTAGGAGCCGGCGAGCCAATGTATGCTGTAGCCGTCGGGCGTCTTTTGGACGACGCGAGCGATCTGGGGGCGGTCCCGGTATTTGGGGCAGTGGATGGCGATCACATCCATCACCTGCAGAGGCTCGTTCATGTTGCCCGTGGCATCACCCGAATCAGTGACACGTTTAGCCCTCCGAGATGCCTGCAGAGAGACCAGGGGTAGAAATGAACCACAACTCAAATATACATGTTCTATCTATGAACTAATATTAGTGCTGGATGAACTGTAACTGTGCTTAGAACTTTACATGGAGCTGTCACTGTAGTTCTATAAGCTGTAATTGGAGATATAACTGGATTTGAATGTGGTGTTGTATGAGCTGTGACTGGAGTTGAATGTGATGTTGTATGAGCTGTGACTGGAGTTGAATGTGATGTTGTATGAGCTGTGACTGGAGTTGAATGAGATGTTGTATGAGCTGTGTCTGGAGTTGAATGTGGTGTTGTATGAGCTGTGTCTGGAGTTGAATGTGGTGTTGTATGAGCTGTGTCTGGAGTTGAATGTGATGTTGTATGAGCTGTAACTGGAGTTGAATGTGATGTTGTATGAGCTGTGTCTGGAGTTGAATGTGGTGTTGTATGAGCTGTGTCTGGAGTTGAATGTGATGTTGTATGAGCTGTAACTGGAGTTGAATGTGATGTTGTATGAGCTGTAACTGGAGTTGAATGTGATGTTGTATGAGCTGTGTCTGGAGTTGAATGTGATGTCGTATGAGCTGTGTCTGGAGTTGAATGTGATGTCGTATGAGCTGTGTCTGGAGTTGAATGTGATGTTGTATGAGCTGTGTCTGGAGTTGAATGTGGTGTTGTATGAGCTGTGTCTGGAGTTGAATGTGATGTTGTATGAGCTGTAACTGGAGTTGAATGTGATGTTGTATGAGCTGTGTCTGGAGTTGAATGTGATGTTGTATGAGCTGTGTCTGGAGTTGAATGTGATGTATGAGCTGTAACTGGAGTTGAATGTGATGTTGTATGAGCTGTAACTGGAGTTGAATGTGATGTTGTATGAGCTGTAACTGGAGTTGAATGTGATGTTGTATGAGCTGTGTCTGGAGTTGAATGTGATGTTGTATGAGCTGTAACTGGAGTTGAATGTGATGTTGTATGAGCTGTGTCTGGAGTTGAATGTGGTGTTGTATGAGCTGTGACTGGAGTTGAATGTGGTGTTGTATGAGCTGTAACTGGAGTTGAATGCACTGTAAGTGGAGTTGAATGTACTGTTGAATGAGTTGTAATTACAACTGTATGAGATGTAACTGTAGTGTATAATAGCATCCATCCTGCCTATGATTCTCTCACTGTTGGAGGAAGCAGTTAGAGAGATGATACATGAAGATTAAATGTTGTGTTAATCTGCTCAGTTGGTTGGTTAACTGTTTTATTTTTATTATTGCTGTAACTCTGAATCTTTAGTAAATATGTCATTATGTTACTGGTCCCATTAGCATCACTCTAATTCTCCTCATTATCATTACACAGTGAGGAGAATGCCAGTGCTCTCACCCCAGGGGTTCTCTCCTCCCCATCGCTGTCGTCCTCCTCCGAGTCGGGGGCGTGGTTTCTTGGGCTGGCCCCACCCAGAAGGGCAGAGATGGCTTTGTTCCGCACATTAGCGCTCGTCTCACCTTCCTCATCCTCTTCATCAGGGTCCAGGTGCTCCATCAGTAACTTAAACTAGGACAGATGTCATATCATGTCAACATTACGCTGATGCGAACTGCACATAAAGCATTCTTCTTCCCCTGCACAAACTTCCACAGGGAGAACACAAGACAAACTGAATTCTCATACACAGACACATTCACGTTACATATCTAAGAGATCAAAAGGAATTTAAAGAAACATAACTAAGAATTTAAATATAGTTCAGATTTGATTTGATTTGTGGTAGTGTCTACAGTAAGATTTGGAATTTAAGTGGGATTATGGAGTGTGTTGGACAGTGTGAACTGGGATTGGGGAGTGTGTGGAAGAGTGTGAACTGGGATTATGGAGTGTGTTGGACAGTGTGAACTGGGATTGGGGAGTGTGTGGAAGAGTGTGAACTGGGATTATGGAGTGTGTTGGACAGTGTGAACTGGGATTGGGAAGTGTGTGGAAGAGTGTGAACTGGGATTCAGGAGTATGTGAGACAGTGTGAATTGGGATTGGGGAGTGTGTGTTGGACAGTGTGAACTGGGATTGGGGAGTGTGTGAGACAGTGTGAACTGGGATTGGGGAGTGTGTGTTGGACAGTGTGAACTGGGATTGGGGAGTGTGTTGGACAGTGTGAACTGGGATTGGGGAGTGTGTTGGACAGTGTGAACTGGGATTGGGGAGTGTGTGTTGGACAGTGTGAACTGGGATTGGGGAGTGTGTGTTGGACAGTGTGAACTGGGATTGGGGAGTGTGTGTTGGACAGTGTGAACTGGGATTGGGGAGTGTGTGTTGGACAGTGTGAACTGGGATTGGGGAGTGTGTTGGACAGTGTGAACTGGGATTGGGGAGTGCGTTGGACAGTGTGAACTGGGATTGGGGAGTGCGTTGGACAGTGTGAACTGGGATTATGGAGTGTGTGGAGGAGTGTGTGTGGAGAAGGCCTGCTTACGTCCAGGTACTGTGTTACAATCTTCCTCTTCAGCTCATCTGTGAGATCTTCCTTCAGATTATCGTTCATCAGGAAGTCAAGGGTCTGACGAGGGCTGAAGTGAATGTTGGTCTTCCTGTTCACGGCTTTGTCGTACACCTTGGCTGACTCTGTTGGCGAGTATTTCTGGATTTTACTGCAGAGAGAGAGAGAGAGAGAGAGGGAGGGAAAGAGAAGCAGGATGGAGGAAGGGATGGTGGAGAGTTGACACTTTCATACCTGCAGTAGAAACCGCGGTAAAATCACAGCTATGTGAGCAGATGATAGAGTGTAGTATGGGTGTGGAGGAGTCTGTAGCCTTCCAAAGTCAGTGTGCTGTATGAACTGCCCTGAGGCTTGTTAATGAGTGAGCGTGTGTGTCTCAGAGCGGGCGAGGGAAATGCACTCGGTACCTGTCAGAGAAGCCGTAGAGATTCTTCAGGTGTTGTTTGAGCACCAACAGCAGTAGGATTCCCTGTGACGCTCTGGCAAAGTCAATTAGGGGCGTGGCATCTTCAGGAAGTCTCTCCATCACAGCATCCGCGTTCTCCAGCTCAGATTCCGAATCCGAGTCACCGCCGAGTTGCTTCTTCTTTGGCCGCTGCTGCTCATCTCCAGCGCCGTCTCGCTCATCGTCCCCTCTGTTGGCACTGGTGTTTATCTGCCTGTTCTCCTCCCCCTCCTCCTCCTCCTCCACTCTCTCTCCTCTCTCTTCTCTGTCAGAGCCATTCTGCTGCTGCCCACGCTCACGCTTTCTGCCCCTTAGTTTCACTAGAGACTGCAAAGCACAGCCATTCATCACACACTGTTCACTCTGCCCGTGTGTATGTGTGTGTGTGTGTCTGTATACGTGTGTGTGTGTATACATGTGTGTGTGAGGGTATATATATGTGTGCGTGAGTGTGTGAGTGTATACATTTGTGTGAGTGCATACGTGAGTGTATACGTGAGTGTGTGAGTATATTCATGTGTGTGAATGTATACGTGAGTGTGTGAGTATATTGGCATGTGTGAGTGTATACATTTGTGTGAGTATATACGTGTGTGAGTGTAGACGTGTGTGTGTGAGAGTGTATACATTTGTGTGAGTGTATACGTGAGTGTGTGAGTATATTGGCATGTCTGAGTGTATACATTGGTGTGAGTGTGTGAGTGTATACGTGAGTGTGTGAGTGTATACGTGAGTGTGTGTGAGTGTACCTCTTTAAAGCTCTGCAGGAGGTTACTCCCGGACACAGACAGTGTAATGTCTATGTGGTGCATAATGAAGAGAGGCTCTTCCTGGGTCTGGTAGGGGAAGTACGCCAGATTATCCGCAATGAACAGCAGTGTGTTCACCTCCATCTTCTGCACACACACACACACACACACACAAAACACAGTTAATTCACACCTTTCACAGATTAACACGCACTGAAAAACGTCAGTGAATCACACATACTGCATGACTTCACAGTCCAGAGAGAGCGAGAGAGTGTGTGCGTGTGATCCTCACCGAGCTGTCGTCAAACAGGTTGAGTAGGGATATGAGAAAAGCCCGTCTGTGCTGTCTGTTGGTGCGAACCATGGAGTAGAGGTGAGAGCAGAGCGCCGTGTTTGACTCGTCCTGTCGGAAACCACGGATAATGCTCCCCTTCACCGCCAGCTGGATGGCCTCCTGCAGCTGGTACGACATCTTCATCCCCGCCACTGCCTTCATCTGGGCCAGAAAACACAGAGTTTTAATCCTGTCTGACAGCACAGTCAGGGCTGCGTGTGTGTGTCTGAGTGACTGATGGACAGGGACTCACATGAATGAAACCGGTGTACTTCTTATCGATTTCCACCAGCTGCTGGTCAGCCTTGTTCCTCATGCTGGCCTCTGGGTCTGTTCCCATGGCAATCAGATACGGTACACACTAAAGTTATAAAAGTAAAAGAGAGAGTTATGTTCTAAGGGTTACTGTCATTATTTTCTTTTTGGAAAGTGTAATTTATCAGCTGAATTAAGTGAAGCTAAGTCAAGCTGGGCCGTTTAAAGGCAGAGTACATGACTATGACCATGTGTTTGAGTTAGAACAGTTTGACTGTATATGAGTTAGAACAGTCTGACTGTGTATATGAGAACAGTTTGACTGTGTATATGAGAACAGTTTGAGTGTGTATATGAGTTAGAACAGTTTAACTGTGTATATGAGTTAGAACAGTTTAACTGTGTATATGAGTTTGCACAGTTTGAGTGTGTATATGAGTTAGAACAGTTTGACTGTGTATAAGAGTTAGCATTTTTAACTGTGTTTGAGTTAGAACAGTCTGACTATGTGTTTGAGTTAGAACAGTTTAACTGTGTATATAAGTTTGCACAAATTGACTGTGTATATGAGTTAGAACAGTTCAACTGTGTAATTGAGAACAGTTTGACTGTGTATGTGAGTTAGCATAGTTTGACTGTGTGTTTGAGTTAGAACAGTCTGACTGTGTATAAGAGTTAGAACAGTTTGACTGTGTATGAGTTAGTAATGTTTTTTGTTTATCTGTGAATACATGTATACACATCAGTGTGTATTTATATTTGTGTGCCTGCGTGTATACACATCAGTGTGTGAGTGTGTATTTATGTTTGTGTGCCTGCGTGTATACACATCAGTGTGTGAGTGTGTATTTATGTTTGTGTGCCTGCGTGTATGTCTGTATAGATGAAAGTATTAGATGTGTGAGGACTTCGCTGAGCGTAGGACCAAAATAATGGATGCTGGAATGTGTGTGTGTGTGTGTGTGCGTGTGAGAGTGAGAGAGGGTGCGTGTGTGTGTGTGAGAGAGTGGGAGAGTGTGTGAGTGGTACAGTGTGTGTGTGTGTGTGTGTGTTTGGGCGTGTGAGAGTGAGAGAGGGTGTGTGTGTGTGTGTGTGAGAGAGTGGGAGAGTGTGTGAGTGTGTGTTTGGGCGTGTGAGAGTGAGAGAGGGTGTGTGTGTGTGTGAGAGAGTGTGAGAGTGTGTGAGTGGTACAGTGTGTGTGTGAGAGACTGTGTGTGTACCTGTACTGGGTGTATGAGGCCCTGGCTGAGTGTGAGGGCGATGACATTAAGGGCGAAGTGACGCACGCTGGACTGTGTGTGGAAAAAGGCCTCCAACACCTGACGCAGGTACAGCTGCATGATAGAACTGCTCATCCCAGATGATATGTCTCCCATCTCCTTTAGGTCCTCCTGCTTCGACAGCTTCTGCCCTAAACACACACACACACACACACACACAGTCACACCTTGCTGGAGCGCTGTTCCAACCAGGGTGGGGTTTAGCTGAATGTGGGGGAGGGATTTTGTTGGTGGGGGGGTTTAGTGGTGTGAGAGGGGCACATCACTCACATTCTCTGTCTGCCTCCTGCATTCGAGAGTCCTCCTCCTGCAGGTACATCTGCAGATTCTTCAACACCTGAATCTTTAGAGCCACTGAGCTCCTCTGATCAGCCAGCAAACCGTTATACAGCTCCTTTACCTTAGGAACAAACATCTGACTGGGATGCATGATGAATAGAAAACCTACGACATGTAAAGAGAGAGAGAGAGAGAGAGAGAAAGAGAGAGAGAGAGAGAGAGAGGAAGGGTGTGTGTGTATGTTTAAGCGAATAATGGTGCATGTATGTCACAGTAAAACAGGTTTAAATATATTAAGCTATCCTTAGTGAGGTATACCCGTGTGTGTGTGTCTGTGCGCGTGCGTGTGTTACCTAGTCCGATAATGGCTTTACTCTGCACCTCTTCATCCTCATGACTGGTGAAGTACAGCAGAAGCTCCAGAACTTTGTCCCTGATAACGATCTGGATAATGGAGTGAATAGGACAACAACAGGAATGATAAGAGTGAGTGTGATTGGAGACATACACAGACACACAGTTCTCTCCATTTTTACACAATCAGGAAGTATATCACAGACACACACATTAAATACAATGCCAACTATGACTGTAATTCACAATCACTACACACTCCTTACTGCTGCTACCAATAACCATGACCACTGTCCAAAGCATGAGTGAAGACACACAAACAAAGAGACTGAAGGACATAAGGACATACGGACATAAGGATACAAAGACACAGGGACAGAGAGAGAGACAGATATAGGGACAGAAGGACAGACATATGTAGACAGAGAGAGACAGAAGAATAGACAGATATAGGGAGAGAGAGACAGAAGGAGAGACAGATAAAAGGAGAGAGAGAGACAGATAAAGGGAGAGAGAGACAGAAGGAGAGACAGATAAAAGGAGAGCGAGAGACAGATAAAGGAAGAGAGAGACAGAAGGAGAGACAGATAAAAGGAGAGAGAGAGACAGATAAAGGAAGAGAGAGACAGAAGGCGAGACAGATAAAGGAAGAGAGAGAGACAGATAAAGGAAGAGAGAGACAGAAGGCGAGACAGATAAAGGAAGAGAGAGAGACAGATAAAGGAAGAGAGAGAGACAGATAAAGGAAGAGAGAGACAGAAGGAGAGACAGATAAAGGAAGAGAGAGACAGAAGGCGAGACAGATAAAGGAAGAGAGAGAGACAGATAAAGGAAGAGAGAGAGACAGATAAAGGAAGAGAGAGACAGAAGGCGAGACAGATAAAGGAAGAGAGAGAGACAGATAAAGGAAGAGAGAGAGACAGAAGTGGTATGTGCACCTTGCTGTTGCCTTTGAACTGCTCCAGGTCAAAGTCGAAGTGCCTGCAGAGAGCTCCCACAGTGAAGAGAGACCTGAGGAGGGCAGGTTTGGTGGCAGCCAGCGCCATGCTGTTGGTTCCCTCCTGGTGTTGGACTTTTAGTTTGGTTAGGGCGCCATAGTAACGGTTGAAACACGCCCACACAAACTTATAGTTGTGTGTGACTTTGTTGACTACAGCACCAAGACAGCTCACACAATGCTGCACCACCTGAGACAGAGAGAGAGAGAGAGACAAGACAGGGACAGAGGGAGAGGGACAGAGAAAGAGCAAGTCAGGTGTGTGTGTTATAAGAGTGTGTGGTGTGTGTGTGTGTGTGTGTGTGTGTGTGTATACGAGCGAGTGTGTGTGTGTAACTCACAGTCATTCCGTATTTGATGATAAGTTTCATAAGATCCTCCTCTATGGTGGTGAGGAAACTCTCACTGGGATGTTCCATCAGAGGCACCACCAGCTCCAGCACCTTCGCCACATTACAGATCACCATGAAGTCACTCTGGGACTGAAACACACACACACACACACAGGCCGTCAGGAAACACACACATCACGGTTCCTCAAACACACACACAATTCCTCCTCAAATACACACACACACACCAGTCCTCCTCAAACACACACACCACACACAGGCTAGGGGTTGAGGGCGCCCTCAGTGGGAGGCTCAGGGGTGAGGGGTGAGGACCATAGCAGAATCAGGACTGGAACAAAAGTCAAAAGCACTGGAATGCCCTAGGAGGAAAAGTGCCATGTTCTAGTGTGAGGATCACACAGGCCGTGTGTGTGAGGGCTGGGACACAGCCGAGGCTCCTGGGTGTGAGTGCAGTTTGATCTGTGACACAGCTGCAGCGTGGAGAGGAGAACTCACATTGCACTTGGTGGTCAGGTACGGTTGCATGGTCATAGCGTGTTTGACCATGAGCTGCGGTCGGATTTTACTGAACAGATAGAGAGTTGTGATGCAGGCCACCAGACGAGTGGAGTTTACGCTCTTATTCTCTGAAAACACAGACAAAAAAAGAGAAAAACAAATATGGCAAAGAGTATGGCAAACACAGAGATAATAAGAGAAATGAAACTGCCTTCTCTCATATGACACGAGCAGAACACTTAGGCTGCGTCCAAAACAGCATACCTGCGTACTAAATAGTACGTCAAAACAGCACGCCACCATTAGTAGTACGTCCAAATGCGTAGAGTAGTGTGTGAATAGTACCCGGATGACATACTTCTTCGGTTGGGAAAAACGAAGCATGCGAGCACTGGACACTTTTCAATCCCATAAGGCCACATGGAAAAAAGGGTCGTTTCTGACGCGGTCATTTGTGACTGAGAAGATTTTCAAGTGTAAGGGACAACCACTGTACAGGTCTTAAGACGCTGTGTTAAAATGACTAAACATATTTGTCTATGTGTAAATAAACAGTTTTCAGGAATCTTTTAAACGTTCTGTAAACATTATTTAAATGTTAGAAGTCTTTAGAAGTATAAATAAGTAACATGTTGGTGCAGTCGGGTTTTGAAATGTACCACTGTCTGTTTACAGGCGGTCGTCATTAAACCGCGATTATAAAGCTCACGTGCAAAAATGTGGCACAATTTGATTACCTCATCAGTGCGTCCAAATTCTAGCATTCTTTCTGTCTACAGTCCTTTAGTGCGTACTCCTGCAGTACGTACTTCAATGCAACATTAGTGTGCAGTACGTACTTCAATGCAACATTAGTGTGCAGTACGTACTTCAATGCAACATTAGTGTGCAGTGCGTCGTATGCGGTTTTGGATGCAGCTACAGTCACAGTGACCTGTTGAACAGGTGACCTCGTGTGAGACAGAGCATTAACTGTCCATAGTATAAACCTGCAGCAAACCCAGTGGAGCTGTCTACAGCTACAGTGTCACACCAACAGCAGTCCACTGAGGACTGTAAGGAATGGGAAGAGATTAGTTTGGCTGAATGACACACGCACACACACACACACGCACGCGCACGCGCACACACACGCACACGTACGCATACACACACACACACACACACGCACACACACACACACACACACACACACACACACACACACACACACACACAGGGTTTAGAGTCAGAGTGTGTTTAGAGTAGGTCCAGTCTGTGTACCTGACAGAGCCTCCTCATATTTCAGGATGTGCTCCACCAGGTTATCGACCAGCTGCACACAGGCCTTCCTGGTCGGCCTGTAGGACGCATCCTCCTCTAACTTCAGCAGCTGGAGGACAGAGGGGAAGGGGTGTGGTTAGAATGAGGACAGCCACTGCTGGACAGGAGACGGGGAAGGAGTGGCAATGTTTTTATTTTAAAACTTACATTCTGAAGAAGCTGTTCAAACCAGTCATACCCCGTGTCTCTGCATGCAGACACCTGAGAGAAACAGGCAGTGTTAGAAACAGCACTGGTTTTTCATAGGAGTCACACCTGTCTGTATCAGTATCAGGAGCAGACCCTCTACAGAATGTAGACACTCACCACGTCAGTGATGTTGATGATCTTACGTGTCATGGTGTCTTTGTCATGACTGGGTGTTGGAGTGAACCAGAGTTTCTGGAATGTTTCATTAACCACTTTCTGCAAACAGAAAGATGAGATTGGTGGCCGTGACATAATCACCCAATCACAGAGAAGACTTCACCTGCCCAACACAGTTCAGTTTGACATACCTCTTCACTCATTCAAAGTCATCACTGAAAACCACACATGACTAATAACAGTAAAATGATATTAAAACCTAACAGACAACACCAAACATCAAAAATGACGGCAAAATGATTGACAGTGTCAAAGCTCATACATTAAAACCTTCTTTAAAGAGAGGGCATGTGTGTTGTTGTGTGTATAGAGTAATGTGTGTTGTCGGAGTGTGTGTAGTGTGTTGTCGTAGTGTGTATAGTGTGTGTTTTTGTAGTGTGTACAGTATGTAGTTGTAGCGTTTATAGTGTGTATAGCATGTATAGCGTGTAGTGTGTGTAGTGTATAGTGTGTGTAGCGTGTATAGTGTGTGTACTGTTGTAGTGTGTATAGTGTGTATTAGTGTGTGTAGCGTGTATAGTGTGTGTAGTGTGTGTAGCGTTGTAGTGTGTACAGTGTGTATTAGTGTTTATTAGTGTGTAGTGTGTACAGTGGTAACATACCTTAATCCCCTCTTCATCGTTGTAGCGTGTGTAGTGTGTATAGTGTGTGTATAGTGTGTATTAGTGTGTATAGTGTGTATTAGTGTTTATTAGTGTGTGTAGTGTGTACAGTGGTAACATACCTTAATCCCCTCTTCATCGTTGACTCTGCGGATCATTTTGACACACATCTCTGTGATCTTACTGAAGGTCGGCTGCTCCAGACAGATATCTCTGAGGATCTTTATCACTCGCTTCCTCACGCTGATCCCCGTGTCCTACACACACACACGCGTACACACACACACGCACACACACAGACACATAGACACACATGCATGCACGCAGGAGAGATTGATCGCTTTTAGGCAGATATTAAATTACTCTACAAACAGATTTACCAATATTCTCACAGCATCCCAGAGTATCTGCTCTGAGTACTGTCCATGAGAGAGTCTCAAACCCGAAAACACAGACACAGACACATACATACGCACAGACAGGCAGGCAGGCAGACACACACAGACAGGCAGGCAGACAGACACACACACTCACCAGTATCCTCTCGATGAGCATGTCATAGTATTGCTCTGTGAGTTGAGGTCGACTGAGCACAAATCGACCCAGCAGTTCGACAGCAGCCTCACGCACACTGGTGGAGTTATCCATCAGGCGGCCGTGGACACCACGCTGCATGTCCGACTGCAAGACACAACATCTTAAACACTCATATCCACACACGTCAGCTCTCAGTGACACAACATCTTAAACACTCATATCAACACACGTCAGCTCTCAATGACACAACATCTTAAACACTCATATCCACACACGTCAGCTCTCAATGACACAACATCTTAAACACTCATATCCACACACGTCAGCTCTCAATGACACAACATCTTAAACACTCATATCCACACACGTCAGCTCTCAATGACACAACATCTTAAACACTCATATCCACACGTCAGCTCTCAATGACACAACATCTTAAACACTCATATCCACACACATCAGCTCTCAATGACACAACATCTTAAACACTCATATCCATACACGTCAGCTCTCAGTGACAACATCTTAAACACTCATAACCACACACGTCAGCTCTCAATGACACAACATCTTAAACACTCATATCCACACACGTCAGCTCTCAATGACACAACATCTTAAACACTCATAACCACACACATCAGCTCTCAATGACACAACATCTTAAACACTCATAACCACACACATCAGCTCTCAGTGACACAACATCTTAAACACTCATAACCACACACATCAGCTCTCAATGACACAACATCTTAAACACTCATAACCACACACATCAGCTCTCAGTGACACAACATCTTAAACACTCATATCCACACACGTCACCTCTCAATGACACAACATCTTAAACACTCATAACCATACACATCAGCTCTCAGTGACACAACATCTTAAACACTCATAACCACACACATCAGCTCTCAGTGACACAACATCTTAAACACTCACATCCACACACGTCAGCTCTCAATGACACAACATCTTAAACACTCATATCCACACACGTCAGCTCTCAGCGACACAACATCTTAAACACTCATATCCACACACATCAGCTCTCAGTGACACAACATCTTAAACACTCATATCCACACACGTCAGCTCTCAGTGACACAACATCTTAAACACTCATATCCACACACGTCAGCTCTCAGTGACACAACATCTTAAACACTCATATCCACACACGTCAGCTCTCAATGACACAACATCTTAAACACTCATAACCACACACGTCAGCTCTCAATGACACAACATCTTAAACACTCATATCCACACACGTCACCTCTCAGTGACACAACATCTTAAACACTCACATCCACACACGTCAGCTGTCAGTGACACAACATCTTAAACACTCATAACCACACACGTCAGCTCTCAGTGACGAATCAGAAACTCAAAGATAATCCCACTGCATGTAATGCTGAGTGTTTGTACTGTGGCAGCAGACCAGACTGTGAGAAATGAAGACAGACTCACCCTGGCCAGGATACTGGGGTCTACAGCCACCACCTCTGACAAACACTTCATTGCTTTCGTTCTCACTGCTATAGCACTCTCCCCGAGAACTCTGAGAATCTGAAACACCCAGTCAACAGTGTAGTCAAAGCTTATTCTAATTCACACACTTTACAGTAAAGAAATAATATCAGTCAAAACTTATTCTAACTCACACACTTTACAGTAAAGCAATAATATCAGTCAAAGCTTATTCTAACTCATACACTTTACAGTAAAGAAATAATATCAGTCAAAACTTATCCTAATTCATACACTTTACAGTAAAGAAATAATATCAGTCAAAACTTATTCTAACTCATACACTTTACAGTAAAGAAATAATATCAGTCAAAACTTATTCTAGTCAATATCAGAGAAAGTCATGACTCAGAATTGCATATTATTTAAACATGTGTGATAGCTCCATCATTGGATCCGAGCAACTAAGCTACATAACAGATTACACTACATGGTAATACTGTACTCTACATTAAACTACACCTTTCTGTATTAAACTGCAGAGCACTATCTTTAGCTAGAGTAATACTATATCAAGCCACACTACTCTACATTAAACTACACTAATGCCAAGGCAATCAAAGCTTTTACAATGACAGCACATGTCTTATCATTGCTTTAAACTCACAGTGGTGGCACTGTGAGGTGTTGTGTTTCGTACCTGCGTCAGGTAAATGTCAAAGCTCTGGGAGAAGGGTCTGGTGGAGGCGAGGTAACGTACAATAAGGCAGGCGTCTTCGTAGTCCACAGTGTCTGAACTCATCCTGATGAGAGACAGGCTCCAGTTAAACACATTTACTCACCGGGGGGGTGTGTGTGTAACATCAGACTGTCTAACATCAGAAGGGGAGCATGAGGAAGATGTGGAGAAAAAAAAGTAGAAAAGAACAAAAACAAACAAACAAAAAAAAAAACCAAAACATTTCGAACATCTAACAAATAATAATAATAATAAAAAAAACAGAAACTTTTAACTTCAGGTTTTAACTTCAAATCAGTGCAAAACCTCCAACACCCTGAACATACATACAGTTACTCAGGGTGTTGGGTCACCACACATAAGTCTCCGTGACCCTCCGGTCACAAGCCCGGTTCTCTAACCTTTACACCACGGCTACCCAATAAGGTCGTCTCTCATGAGAAATGCCCCACTGAAAACGCATGTGTCGCACACAAATGTCCCACTGAAAACGCATGTGTCGCACACAGAAATGTCCCTCTGAAAACTCATGTGTCGCACACAAATGTCCCACTGAAAACGCATGTGTCGCACACAGAAATGTCCCTCTGAAAACTCATGTGTCGCACACACAAATGTCCCACTGAAAACGCATGTGTCGCACACAGAAATGTCCCTCTGAAAACTCATGTGTCGCACACAGAAATGTCCCACTGAAAACTCATGTGTCGCACACAGAAATGTCCCACTGAAAACTCCTGTGTCGCACATAGAAATGTCCCACTGAAAACGCATGTGTCGCACACAGAAATGTCCCACTGAAAACTCATGCGTCGCACACAGAAATGTCCCATGGAATACTCATGTGTCGCACACAGAAATGTCCCACTGAAAACTCCTGTGTCGCACACAGAAATGTCCCACTGAAAACTCCTGTGTCGCACATAGAAATGTCCCACTGAAAACGCATGTGTCGCACACAGAAATGTCCCACTGAAAACTCATGTGTCGCACACAGAAATGTCCCACACAGAAATGTCCCACTGAATACTCATGTTTCGCACACAGAAATGTCCCACTGAAAACACATGTGTCGCACACAGAAATGTCCCATGGAATACTCATGTGTCGCACACAGAAATGTCCCACTGAAAACGCATGTGTCGCACAAAGAAATGTCCCACTGAAAACGCATGTGTCGCACAAAGAAATGTCCCATGGAATACTCATGTTTCGCACACAGAAATGTCCCACTGAAAACGCATGTGTCGTGCACAGAAATGTCCCATGGAATACTCATGTTTCGCACACAGAAATGTCCCACTGAATACTCATGTTTCGCACACAGAAATGTCCCACTGAAAACACATGTGTCGCACAAAGAAATGTCCCATGGAATACTCATGTTTCGCACACAGAAATGTCCCATGGAAAACGCATGTGTCGCACACAGAAATGTCCCACTGAAAACGCATGTGTCGCACACAGAAATGTCCCACTGAAAACGCATGTGTCGCACAAAGAAATGTCCCACTGAAAACACATGTGTCGCACAAAGAAATGTCCCACTGAAAACTCATGTGTCGCACACAGAAATGTCCCACTGAAAACACATGTGTCGCACAAAGAAATGTCCCACTGAAAACTCATGTGTCGCACACAGAAATGTCCCACTGAAAACACATGTGTCGCACAAAGAAATGTCCCACTGAAAACGCATGTGTCGCACACAGAAACGTCCCACTGAATACTCATGTGTCACACACAGCTCTCACTCTGCTGGCAGAAACAACACTGAACACTAACTGCTCAGTTTACACTGCAAATCCACAGCTTCAGAGAGACAGTTCTTTGCTTTTCAAATTCTCCTTTACTGATTTTAAAACAAATACAGTGAAAATTCTTGAACAGAGTAAGATGGTCTCCTAACAGTAGAAACAGTATCATTGATCGACCCATAAAAGCACCTATCTGTAAGGCCACATTCAGAGAGGAAAGACTGTATGTAGTTGGCTGAACTACAGACAGCAGCAGGATTAGAAGAGAAACAGTCCAACTCTGGGTCTAACCCACGATGATCAGAGAATGTGGCCCAGAACAGGGAAAAGGGAGAAGATGCATTCCAGGAGGCAACGTCGTCTAAATTTGGGGCATAGACATAGCTAAAACCACCTGGGTATTAAACAGCTTTCCTGATATGATTAAGTAATGACCATTCCAATCTCTGATTACACTAGAGGGCTCAAAAGGTATATTTTTATCAATCAAAATGGCAACTCCTCTTGTCTGAGCCTGAAAACAGGAATAAAGCAGTCGCCCCATCCGGCCTCTGTGGATACGGGAGCAGTCTGAGTCACGTAGGTGGGTCTCTTGCAAAAAGGCCATTCACTAAGCTGCTCAAGATGCGACAGAACCTCACTTCTCTTAACATGGTGGCTTAAGCCCTTGCCACTCAAGCTGATGAAGTTTACAATAAGCCGGCCAGTAGGTTTGATAGACATATTATGCACAATTGCAGCAACAGGCAACCACTGTGAACAATGGGAACTGACTCTGTAAAAAGTTCCTTTTAACTGAAAATATAACTAGAAATGCTAATTGTAACAGTTAAAGAAGGATTAGGTGGCAGCTGAGAGAGAAACTCCTCCCCCCTGTCCCAAGCCCACACAGCTGCCAAAAGGTATAGCACCAAACTCTTAGACACATTCATTCGTCTAACAACAGATCTTCCGATTTTGCATCTCCCATTTCCCACAACCATTGAAGTCTGAACCTTAGTAACAAACACTTTTTTATTAGCCCCCAAGGTCACTTACTCATGTACTGTAAGCTGTGTGCACAATGTCCCAAGTACACATCTCTTATGGATATAGATGGCTAACATTTTTAAGCAAACTAAACAAGGGTAAATGTTCTGTCATGACACTACCACAACATTTCTGACAAAGAAAGTGAGGAGACAAATCATGGTATGTAACTTTAGATAACACTATCACATTTCAAAGCGGATTTATAACTGCTGCAAGTTGAAAGTGCTCCATTTGTAAATAATGGTTGAACTAGCTACAAGAAGCATAATTAGCAAGCTATCAACTTAGCAAAACATTAGTTCAATAGATCATTAGCAAGTCAACTGTTATTATTATCAGTTCCTTCACTTTCGCATTGATCGTTACCAGCACTGTGTTCACTAATATACTTGTGTGCTTCGGTGACCGATTTCAGCCACTTCTCTCTACCGCCCTGAGAGATGGCCTACATTCAGCAGACAGCAGGGACTCTCTGTGTTGCTGCAGCAGCGTGGTCATAGCCTCCACTGTCAGGCTAGTTTTTCACTGGATTGGTCCATTTTGGAAATCATATGGTGAAATTCAGGCGTCTAAAGAACGCTCTGTTGACTAAAGGTGTGCACTACTGGTATGGCGTAAGGAAACTGGGGTCCAAAGCACAGACGTTCTGAAATGTGTGCCAAACGAAAACTCCCCCAGAGAGACAAATCTACACACACACGTTTCTAACAGTGCGTCTGCTGCCAGTGAGCCAGTTATGAAAGTCGACTGTTCATCGGGCAGGCGTAGCCTAACGGTTAGAGAAGTGTGATTGGGACTGGATGGTTGCTGGTTCAATACCCGGGACTTAACCCCCAACTGCCTCCCGGGCGCAGGCATGCTGCTCCTGGTGTGTGTGTGTGTGTGTGTGTGTGTGTGTGTGTGTGCGTAGGACGGGTTAAATTCACTGCTGTGTGCTCGATCACAGAGATTCTACATTATTGTATTTAGGGACTCTCTACCATGCCTGGGTTTCACCTAAGATTCTCACACTACCCTTGATGCCAACAGTGGCATTTAACCAGGAATAGCACAGTCTGGTAACTCAAATGGTGAAGTTTAGTGCATCGTTTCTCAAACTCTAGGCCACGGACCGGCGCCGGGGTGAAACTGCCAGGTCCCCGATCCCTAGACTGAACTTCTTGCTTTGAAAATAGTAACAATAGTAACTGCTGGCTGGTCTGCAGAGCCCTGCAGCTGAGCCAGTCAAGGTTGTATCTGGGTGTGTTAAATTGGGAAGGTGTGGTGACTGTACCTGAGCGTGGTAAATTGGGAGGGGGTCGTCTTAACAACAGAGCGAAGGAATTTCTTGCGGGCCTCTGCTCTCTGCATTATGTCTCCGGTGCTGCGCAGCTCGCTGGAGTGAAGCTGCCCCTCTGAGTCCTCCTCCCTCTGTGTCTGGATCTTCATGGCTTTCTCGGCCTCGCTTGAACAATCTCTAAACCACTGCGCTATGTAGAATTTACGGGCAAACTGGACAAACACAACAGTAACAAGATCCCCAGTGTTAAAGCACAATGCAAGAGCAAATCCAGTCACTCTTATAGAACAGTTGAAACTTGACATTTCTCTGAATATGTGGATGAATAAAGGGAAAGGTAAAACTCCTCATTAAGACAGTGACAGTGTAAAGGGGCAAGTGGGAGGTAAGAGGGGTATATGGTAAAGTGACAGGTGTAAATGGGGTGACTGTGAACAGTGATGGGACTCACAAGCAGTGCTGGGTCTGTCTCTGTATTTTCATCCATATAATCCAGGAGAGCCTTCTGAAGCCGCTGGGTCTCATCAGGCCCGGAGCTCTATTCAACACACACACACACACACAAAGATCAGTACACAAATACACACACACAGACACACAAAGATCAGTGCACACATATACAATCACATATGATCAGATACATACCCACACACATACATACACACAGACACACAAAGATCAGATACACACACATACACACACAAGCTCAGTACACACATATACACATACACAAACACACAAGATCAGATACACACATACACAAACACACAAGATCAATATACACATATACAATCACATATGATCAGATACACACACACACAAGCCCAGTACACACATATACACATACACAAACACACAAGATCAGATACACACATACACAATCACATATGATCAGATACACACACACACACACACACAAGCCCAGTACACACATATACACATACACAAACACACAAGATCAGATACACACATACACAATCACACAAGATCAGATACACACATACACAAATACACAAGATCAGATACGTGCACACACTGACAAGTACAAATGCACGCACACCCAAGATTGGTATACACATATACATGCTCACGCCAGAGGTTGCGTTAGACTGTCTAGCTATCATTTTGATAGACAGGGTTGTAAAAATTCTGTCATTATCTATTATTACCTGCCATTTTAATTTTCATTTTTTAATGATAAGTAAGGGTGGGAATCACAGATTAACTCACATACGATACTATCACGATACGCTGCCCACGATCATGATGTTATCATGATACATTGATCCTGCAATACTCGATACATTGCAAGACAATCATCTAAAATACATCACGTTAGCTGTGTAACTGAAGAAGAAAAAATACCCCTAAAAGGCAAAAGGCAGGAATTACGTAATTATGCACTGCATTATGGTGTCAGTTTCACAGAATTTGACAACTGAGATGAAACAATGTATAACAAAGTGCATAGAGTCTTAGCTTAGTGCCTTAACACACACACACACACACACACACTGACTGCAACTGGTCCATGTCCATGTGTGAAAATAATGCATTTTTACTTAATCAAGGGATACGAGGAGATGCTTACAAGCAAAATGATTTAACTTATTCGAATACAAAAAGTACACTAGATTTTTAAATGACTTCTGCTTCAAACTGTATTGTGTAATTATTTATACTCTAAACAGCTTTCAACTGTATAAACAGTATAAACAATATGAACAGTATCCTCTATGATGAATGAGTTCTAAGGGCCAGAAACAGTCTGCTCAGTCTATTCACTCAGAGAGGATGTCATTGGTCCAGCAGCTCAGTCTGTTCACTCAGAGAGGATGTTATTGGTCCAGCAGCTCAGTCCTTTCAGACAGAGAGGATGTTATTGGTCCAGCAGCCTTTGGCCTTCGCGCTGATGAGTAGATCACATGATTTTTTCAACAGGCAACACTAGTTCAGCGCAGTGATCACGTCATCATCATTGCTGTTGTGTTATCAACCTTTTTGCGGAAAAAATACAGGCTGCTGAATTTTGTAATAATTTTTATTCGCACACGTGCTCCTACATACATTTTACAGTTCGCACACGTCAGTTTCAGTCACAAATGTGAGTGAAACGCTCGCACTGGTGAACCCTGAGTCACAAGGAAAATAACATGCGACTCAATTCCTCTCACTTGATTCTTCCCATTTAATTCTGTGAACAAAATCATCTACTGTTTAAAAACGGCATGTGGCGTGTCAAGCTCATTATTTGCTGTATTCTGGAAGCTGAAATAAAGCCACACTCTTGACTTTAAAGCACATGGCGTGTTACGTATAGGAGTCTCTGCAGCCATCTTGGTGACTAACTTCCTTTCCAATTTCCGCTGTGACACAACAGAAAAACGACACAAGATATTGCGCCATCTTGTGAATTTCAAAAGAAATGTTATCAGAGTAGACATATGTACCAAAATAAAGGTATATTAAGAACATTTTTGAAAAATTATAAAATAATATTAATTAAATAAATATTGATACAACGCTGCTGTATTGATATAATATTGTGCCAAAAAATATCGCGATACAACACTGTATCGATTTTTTCTCCAAGCCCTAATAAGACATATTTAATAGCATTTAATTTTCATTCAATTTCAATTTTTTTAATAATTAATATATGGAACAAGCTTATAGATTATGCATTTATAAGGGCATGAAGAGAAAAGATGAACAGACACACCGACCGTGTGGTCACTTTTCATGCCAACACTAAGAGAAGCAGACGAATGATTTTTTTCCCTGCAGTGACAGCAGAGGCCACTAAAAACACTGTGGCCACTGTGCCTAAACGGGCAAATATGAACAATGCAATTTTACAAAATTACACAATTACAATTAAAATATGAGCAAACCATTTACATTTACGAGGAAATTAACTGAACTGAACTCAGTTGACCTAATGTAGTCTAGCCTGAACTCATAAACCTTCCTCCTGGTCCACATGAACTGGGTGCTCGCTTGTGCCGCTGGCTGAGAAACGTTAGCAGTATTATTTGCTTGTCCTTCATCCTCCACCGCACCAATCCCTCTTTTTTCCTCTCGTTTATCAACACCATCACAATCACTGGGCTTTTTAAAGAAGCTTCGGACACCCAGCTGCCATGACAGTTTGCAATGGTATGCAGCGATATAGCCTACCAATGCTAAAGCCAGCTAGACAGCGAGGTCATGCACATGAGATCAAAGACAAGACCAGACAATAGCTAATTAATTGCACACTTGCCACCAAATGGACAGGGGTGTGAATTAGTTGAAGTTATGGTAGATCACCCTCAGTGTTCTAATCTGTCAAAGTGACAGACGGCCTTCAGATTCTTCTGTCACTCTTAAAAACATTCAGTCGATGACGGAAAATATTCGGTTAACGCGACCTCAGGCTCATGTGCACACACACAAATGCATACACGGACACAAACACAAACAAGATCAGATACACACACACACACACACGCACACGCAGACTGTCCACTTTTTTAGAAACACTGGCTTGGACCTACTCATAAAGTGGCCAATTAGTGTAAGACGCAGAATAGAGTCTTAGAGAAACATTATAAAGGTGAATAACTGCAGCCTCCCTGTCACCCAAAACTATCCAGCCCACTTCATTCCTGTCATCACACAGTGACAGACTGAGGAACAGCTGGAGGATACGACTAATGCTCATTAACACAAACTAACACACACTGTACATGACCACAGACATGAGTCAGTCTCTAACTGGGCACCAACAAAGTGTTACCTAAATGCTGCATGTTTCTAATACAGTGGTCAGTCAGTGTATAAAACACACACACACGTATGTGTTTCTAATACAGTGGCCAGTCAGTGTATAAATCACACACACACAAACACGAGCGTGTACCTCTCTGAGGATGCGGTCTATGGCTCTCTGGTCCATCTTGCTAGTGACGGCATCTTTACGCAGTCGGGCAGCGACGGTGCCCAAATAGTCCAGAGACGCCACCCGCAGAGCCATCTCTGTCTGTTTATTACTGAACTGATGGACCTGCAGAGAGACAAAGAGAGAGAACAGAATTTTATCACCAACACCACTGTGATCATACACAATTATAGGTTTCAGAACTTGCTGTTGGATTAGATTAACCATGGATAGGATAAGTCTGAAGTGGGGGGGGGGGGGGGGGGGGGGGGGGGAGAGCAGAGAGTGAGAGAAAGAGAGAAAGAGAGAGAGAAAGACAGAGAGAGATGGAGAGAGAGAGAGAGAGAGAGAGAGAGAGAGAGAGACAGACCAGTAGTCTCCCCAGCAGGCTGAGCAGTAACTCTGAGGCTGGCCATTCAGGCTTGTTGACAGTGGACAGCAGATCCTGAACAAAGTTCTCAAACAGTGGTCGATAGTCCTCCTCTCCCTGTTTACTGCCACACCTGACACACACACACACACAATGATATGGCTCAGCTCAGTGACCAGAACAGCAACAAATTTTCTCAGACATCAGTCTATTATGGGTTCTGTTCATATGAGCTGTCACAATTAACCTTTCTGACCTCATGCCAGGGCTGAATAGGCCTTACACAGAGGTCAGAGGTCCTATTAAAACTAGAGCCCGACTGATAAATTGGCTTGCTGATATTATCGGCCGATATGAGCTAACTGCAGATAAATCTGTATCGGCGTTTATAACCGCGGATTAATGACAATTAAAAAAGAAACAGAGAGACGGAAGATGGATCCTTCAACCATCTTATGAGTGTTGTTAAATAATAATAAATATCCCCCATCACATCTTTCAGCCTAAATAAGCCTGACGACATTCATGTCGGCCACGCCTGGGTTTGCTGCAGTAACGGGAAAGCCGCCACCGTCAGTGAAACATCAAAATGACATTTAGCGTTACGGTAGTTGAGTGGTGCAGACTGTAGGTTTATTTATGAAACAGTGTGGCACTTCTGGCAAGTAAACCTACAACGGTCCTATCATTTCTCCCTCCTCACCTCTAAACATTCTCTGGCAACAACGCTTACAGCAGCTTATAACGCTGTCCGTGGCTAAATTAGGTTACTGACAAAGCAAGCTGATGCCATGTTTATCAGTGGAAGACAGCAAATGTTAATGAGCGGTTAAACTGTAGCGTTTAACTTATTCTGCCTAAATGAAACAGTGGTAAATCTATCTGTAACTTGCATGTCTGGAGTTACCGTCGGTGCATTAGAAATGATGACACCACAGGGGACAGGTAAATAATCAGGAGCTGAACAGGTATCTAACACGGCCTGGTGGCCACACAGCGCAATAACCTCATTCACTGCATATAGCTTATTTAACAAGTATCTGTTTAATATTTTATGGAGAGCATGTTATATTCATCTCACCCATATTTTTCTCAAGGATCATATACATATTAGTGCTTGATTTTTCTTTTATTTATTTACTTTTATTTATTTTCTCATTTATTAGTAACACTCTACAGTTTATAATGATCTGATTTTGCTTTTTCACTTTTTTTTGTACATTTGACTCTTATTTAAAAAAACAAAAACAAAAAAAAAACCTTTGTCTTGTATTTCTGTTTGTAAAGTATTCCAGGGGCGCAATGCGAAAGGGCAATTTGACGCTCAGTCTTATTATGATCTCTGTTGAAGGTATTAGAAATCCGACTGATGCACCAATTGTAAGTCGCTTTGGTAAAAAGCGTCTGCCAAATAACTAAATTGTAAAATTGTAAATTTATCAAAACTTAAATATAATTTGCTGTACTTTTGCTCAAAGTACTATTTATGACAATAAAACAAGTTTATGTTTAAACTGCATTGTGTCGTGTTATCTTGGTGAGGACTCTTAAGTAACGACACACAACAAATGTTAAAGAAACTCTTCGTTTATGTAATGTGTTTCTGAAAAAAAAAGAGTATTGGCCAATATATCATGACTGGATTTTTAAATCCTGAAATATCGAAATCGGTACCGGTTTTAAAAAACTCATATCAGCCGGGCTCTAATTAAAACCATTTGGGTGAAAGACAGGGACCTGTGTGGCTCTGAGTTGAGAGGGATGGATAAATGAATGGATTAGATGGAAAGACAGACTAACTTTTTGAGAAAAACGGAGAGGAAGTTCTGCGCGGTGCGTCTTGCTGTCTCATATGAGTTAGTGATAAAGACATCCTCATCCACCTGAGAGTGAAACACAAATAACAATTACAATTAGAGTAACTGAAAGAGTGCCTGAAGGACACAATGTTTAAAGTATACAGTTGTGTGTTTGCGTGTGTGTGTTGCAGTGTAGGCTTAGACTCTGTAGTGTTTCTGTGTGTGTGTGTGTGTAGTTCAATGTTTGCTGGCTCTGTGTATATGTAGTAAAGAGTCTGTAGTGTGAGTTGTTTGGTATCTGGTGTCTGTGTGTGGATTACAGTCTGTGTGATTTGGGGTCCACAGGGTGGGTGGGTGTGTGTGTGTGTGTGTGTGTGTGAGAGAGAGAGAGAGAGAGACCTTTTTGTGCTCGTCCTCTGTGTTGTCTCTGTCTGATGGCAGGTGAACCACACACTGTATGAGCTGCAGGACCAGAGCAGTCACCATCTGTATGTACATGGGCTCTCCATCCACATCACTACTGTTCAACCTGAAACACACACACACACACACACACACACACACACACACACACACACACACACACACACACATAGAAGCATCACTCACTGATGACACTGAACATTCCACTGGAAATATGATAAGATTTCACAGGTTCCATACTGGCCCCACTGCTCCTCTATGGCGGAGTGGGAATATCTATTTGAGACAGGACTGTAGATGTGATAACACTCTGTTCATCTGCTCCCCTCACACAAAGCAGCTTCAAACAAATAAAGCTGTGATGAGAGACAATCTATGTGCACACGCTATATATTACACGCGCTATATGACACACGCGCTATATGACACACGCGCTATATGACACACACGCTATATTACACACACGCTATATTACACACACGCTATATTACACACACGCTATATGACACACACGCTATATGACACAGATTCACACACACTGATACTGAGGAAGGTGAAGTACCGAAAGTTCCTGAGGCTGCGTTTGCTGGTGGGCAGTCGTGCCAGTGAGGTAAAGATCTCCTCTAGAATGAGCTGCCTGTGCTTCTCATAGCGGGAGAACACCTGACACACACACACACACACACAGGAG
>NC_044508.1:497500-530000 GCF_902362185.1 Chanos chanos | reverse complement strand
CACCTGGCTCAGCTCATACAAATGGTCAAAACAGTTCAAAACAAGACGGCTAATTGACAATCTGTTGTCAAAGAGACATGTCTGAGACGCACACAAACACACAGAAGTTTCAGTTATACTAATCCCCTGTGAGGGGAATATTCCCACAGCAATAACTGCTGTCCAATTCTGCAGCTGCAGAAACAGACACACACTCTCTCTCTCTCTTTCTCTCATACACACTGACATAAGTATATACAGCTAATACCTCATACTTAACTAAACATCTAATGACATTAAATCAAAAACTATTTCTTAAAAAACAAAACATCCTGTGTGAGAAGTGATATGTGCTCACAGGGAGAGAGAGTCTTTCATATATAGCATCTGACATGACAAGTGCTCACTGATCACTTCAACCTAAATCATATAGCAGTCCACTCATTATTAGCATACTCACTTTGCATACTCACACAGTTTAGTACTTACAGCTCACAACTGCAAAACTCTCAAAACACTGAACACCACAAAACAAAGTGTGCAGATTTTACACTATACACCAGAATCTACGAATTTGCTTCTACAGATTAAAGCTTTCACATCAACTAAATCTACTAACAACACTATGTGTCAACAACAAACTATGACAACACTCCACATGAGGAGTGTAACGGTACGTATATTTGTCCCGATCAGTCATGGTATGGACGTGACAGTTCAGTGCATGGTCGTATGGAAAATATGCGGTAGCCTGTATACAAATGGGGTTGTTCTATCAGACTGAATCGCAATGCAGATTTCAGTGCCTCATTTCAGTGCCATTTAAATGCCTGAATGCCTGTCGATTGAAATGATTTAAGAGTTCATTAAACTGATAAACGGCATCCTCTAAAAACACAAACTAACTGTCATGAGTTGTTCTTAACACAGAGCACATGAACCCTAAATATGTTTGGTCACAAAAACCGTTACTGTCCATCGTCAAGGTATTGCAAGTTCATGTTTTACAGCTGAAAACTTCAAACGCCAGTGCTGTTCTTGAAGACAACCCAATAAATTCATTCAGTGAATCAGCGCGCGGTATTCAGGTCAGGTGACACAACATGCCGGAGAAAGCAAATATGATAATATTTCTGCAAGAGAATTTCTGAAGTCTGAAGCTGGAGTATGAAGAATATGAAGAATTCCTACACAAAATTTATTTTGCTGTTATTCTTACTGTAACTGTTATTTAGCATTAAATTATTGTAGTTGGGTTAAGTTTTATTCATTATGTGAATTTCTCATATAAATCTGTTAAATGTTTTGTACTTATTCATATGTAAAGCCGTTCTTTAATGTCGACCTTCGTTTTGTGCCTTTTTATTTTTTTAAGTATCGGCACCAGGCCCGTTTTAAAAGTATCGCTTTAGCACCAGTATCGGAAAAAACCCAAACGATACCAAACCCAATGTGCAAAAATTGATGATGAACATAACGCGAAAGCAAATTTCATACGCGCGAGCCTCTCATCTCACTCTCTCACCATTGGTCTGTTCTCTTCCCTCTCAGATTTGGGATCTGTTGTGGTGCAGACATGTGAGGACATAACTTTTCAAAGATCTTATGTACTTGTTTACCGGTACGTTGTTGTAAGAAGCAAATTTCATTTCTTAACGAACAACAGATGGCAATGCTGGCTGTCAACAGCCTACGATTGGCTACACGCTGCTGTATGCAGCCATGTGCAGTTGTGACATCACAAACAAGCAGAACTCAGAACGGGCTGTAGAAAGCTTTGTTTTCTTCACATAGATTGTGCGACTGTAGGAGGAGAAAGCATGTTTTCATACTTTGACAATGTTTCCATAGCACATTCATCTCAGCGAATTAGAAAGGGCAAGGAAAATCGTAGTTTCCCTTAAATGTACTACAGGCTGCACCTACTACCTTAGCAGGGACTCTTACACACACCAGGTGGAACAAACTGTACCTTGCACTACTGCCTGTTCGAAATAAAAGAAAGAAACCGAGGCCTTATGCATTTGGGGGTTTTTGTTACTTTTTTCCCGTTGTACCAAACTCGTACCAAACCGTGGGGTGGACCGAACCATGACTTCTGTGTACTGTTACACCCCTACTCTACACACTAAACCAGTGATACCCAAAGCCAGTCCTCGGGGCCCACTGTCCTGCACGTCTTTGGTTTAACTCTTCATTATCACAGTTAACTGAGCTAATCAAGGGCTCGATGATTAATTGATCAGTGGAATCAGGTGTGTCAGTCCTGAGTTAAAACAAAGATGTACAGGACAGGGGGCCCCCAGGACTGGAGCTGAGAAACACTGCACTAAACCACACACCCCAAACTATGACAACACTCTACACACTAAACCACACTAGGGGTGTAACGGTACACGTATTTGTACTGTACCATTAGCGTTCGGTACAGGACGTTTGGGTTTGGCATGTGCAGTGCGAGTGAACACAGTCTAGCTTTAACCACTCATGTTACGTGCATAACTTTGTTATGCTCTGGTGGTCAGTCGACCGAAATGTTAGTGAATAAAGTGATACTTGACAAGGTACAGTGTGCCCTCTCCTACATTTCTGTATGCAAACTAAAACTAAAAACTCAGTTTCCTCTCCAACCCCATAACGGAGCCGTAACTTAGCAACAGAATTAGCACGTGTTCAGTGATGCAGCCTGGTGAGTATGTCCACCGCAAAGCCAGAGCTTCATTATTATTTATTTCATAACCTTCAGAAACACTTTACGTTTTGTTTGTAGGCTGCAGCTGACTTTTCTTTTAATATATAATACCTAGATGTGGGTATGTTTTTTACGAAAGAAAGGTGTGTGCCTTTATGTGCACTCCTTATGTGATCAGGAAATTATGGCCAGTTTGCCACTGTTTACAAGTTTGTACAAGTTCATATGTTCACAAGTTAAATTCATAACAAATGAAAAGAAATTTCATGCTTTGCGTGTCTTTTTTTCCACTGTACTGAAAACGTGCTGAACTGTGACTTTAACGTACCGTTACACCAAACTATGACAACACTCCACACACTAAAACACACACCCCAAACTATGACAACACTCCACACACTAAAACACACACCCCAAACTATGACAACACTCCACACACTAAAACACACACCCCAAACTATGACAACACTCCACACACTAAAACACACACCCCAAACTATGACAACACTCCACACACTAAAACACACACCCCAAACTATGACAACACTCCACACACTAAAACACACACCCCAAACTATGACAACACTCCACACACTAAAACACACACCCCAAACTATGACAACACTCCACACACTAAAACACACACCCCAAACTATGACAACACTCCACACACTAAAACACACACCCCAAACTATGACAACACTCCACACACTAAAACACACACCCCAAACTATGACAACACTCCACACACTAAAACACACACCCCAAACTATGACAACACTCCACACACTAAAACACACACCCCAAACTATGACAACACTCCACACACTAAAACACACACCCCAAACTATGACAACACTCCACACACTAAAACACACACCCCAAACTACGACAATACATTACACACTAAACCACAAACACCAAACTACAACAATACTCCACACACACCAAACTATGACAATACTCCATGTGCTAAATTCTTCTCACACGACAGTCAGTGAAGCTGGAATGTCACAGCGCTGATTTGGTTTATGTAAAGCTGATTGAGGACACACCTTTCCCACTTCTCCCAGAGCCTCCCAATCTGTTTCTGCTGGACTTGGAGCCGCCGCGTGAATCTTTCTCCCGGATAAACCGCTGTACCTCATCCAGTGACAGTTTCTGGAGTACCACCACGGGATTGGCCGACTTTCCCAAATCTTTTTCCAACTCAATCCGCTCTAACCTCACCTGTGGCTGTCTCCACTCATCCCCCACGGCACCCTCTTCCCCCACCTCCCTGTCCTTCCTGATTTTGGGAATGACAAAGTTTTTTAATGTCCCTGTTTGTTCCCCGCCAGCGTAGGGGGGCCGCTGATCTTCATAATGATGCCTGGCGTCATGCTGGAGTGCCCGGGGAGTGGCACCTTCCTGCGGTTCTTCAGGCCAGTGTTGGGCATCAGAGGCGGGTACAGGTGCAGCAGTGCAGTGATCGAGGTGCCCGTCTGCACGCCCGGCCTGCTGCAGGTCGATGCTAACCATAAGGGCTGGGCGGTTGGCATTACCCGCTGAACTGGCTTGCTGAGGTGTCAGTCTGTGCCCAGCGTTGGCACCACCAATGCCACTGGAAGCACACAGGCCAGAGCTGGCAGTGCCACCTGTGCCAGGCTCCAAAGGAAGAGAGTCCTGCTTGCGCTTCTTCAGAGGCTTATCTAAGAGAGAGCAAGAGAGAGAGAGAGAGATAAAGAGAAGTAGAGCGAGAAAGAGAGAGAGATAAAGATAAAGAGAGGTAGAAAGAGGGAAAGGGAGAGAGAGAGAGAGAGAGAGAGAGAGAGATAAAGATAAAGAGAGGTAGAGAGAGGGAAAGGGAGAGAGAGAGAGAGAGAGAGATAAAGATAAAGAGAGGTAGAAAGAGGGAAAGGGAGAGAGAGAGAGAGATAAAGATAAAGAGAGGTAGAGAGAGGGAAAGGGAGAGAGAGAGAGAGAGAGAGAGAGATAAAGATAAAGAGAGGTAGAGAGAGGGAAAGGGAGAGAGAGAGAGAGAGAGAGAGAGAGAGATAAAGATAAAGAGAGGTAGAGAGAGGGAAAGGGAGAGAGAGGGAGAGAGAGAGAGAGATAAAGAGAGGTAGAGAGAGGGAAAGGGAGAGAGAGAGAGAGAGAGAGAGAGAGGTAGAGAGAGGGACTGGTGGGTGGGGGCAAAGGCAGAGGGAGAAATAAAGAGAGTGTATGCATGTTGTACCTTTATCCTGCACCTCTTTACGCTCTGTATCCATGGCAGCCTCACTCTCCATGCTCTCTATGGCAGCCAGGGCCTCCACCAGCTCCCCCTCTGGGTCTGAGGTGGCGTAGACACTGGACAGATCCACATCTGAGGGTTTGACCCGTGACAGACGCAGGGTCAGCCGCGTCGAGTCTTTGCCAGGGGAGCCAACGATGTCGTACATGGCCGACTTCTCCACCTGCTCTTTCTCTCCCTCGCCAATTTTGACGTTCCTCTGGTTTTTCTGCTCAGCGGCGTTCAGGAGGAGGTCAGGGGGAACGTCGCGGGGAGTGGGAGGTGTGTACGGAGGAGAGGAGTGAAGCATGTGAGAGGTATGGGAGGAGGAGAAATTCCTCATCGGGTCCTGAAAAAGTTTACAGATCAGACGCATGGTACAGAGATATACAAACATGGCCATTCTGCTAGTGTAGCTGCTCCACCAATGGCTATCACACAACTATAGTAGATTATCTCACAGTTAACTGAGCTATAGAAGATTATCTCACAGTTAACTGAGCTATAGAAGATTATCTCACAGTTAACTGAGCTATAGAAGATTATCTCACAGTTAACTGAGCTATAGAAGATTATCTCACAGTTAACTGGGCTATAGAAGATTATCTCACAGTTAACTGAGCTATAGTAGATTATCTCAGTTAACTGAGCTATAGTAGAATGTCTCACAGTTAATTAGGGTTGGGAACCAAAACTCCAAATTAGAGTTCCAAATTAGAACTGAATCCAAAACCGGGTACCCATAAAAAAAAGACTGAATTTTGGTTCTGCTTATCGGTTCCTAAACGCCATAACCCTTTATTTTTGCAAACAAAGGCTACATATCTGCAAGGACGTACGTAGCTATCTGCCAGGACCTGTCTGCATGCTGCATCAACACAACAGCATGTCCTTTTGTTTAGATGCAAGCTGACATGCATGGTTAACTTTACAACAGTGAGAAAGATGGGCCATGGTTAATGGTCAAAAGTACACCGGAGTATTAGGGCCACACTGAGGAACAATAATTCTGAGATTTCGAGATTAAGGTCGTAATATTATGAGAGTAAAATTGTAATTGAAGAAAAAAAGTCATAATATTAGGAGAATAAAGTTGTAACGAGAATAAAGTCATAATATTTCAAGAAAAGAATAAAGTCATAATTTTACAGAAAAAGAAATCATAATAAAACCATAAGATTTCAAGAAACATAATTTTCAGGAAAATATATTACCAGCAACCCAACAAAACGGGCAAGAGGACAGACAATGGCAGCCTGAGCCTGTTTCTGCAACTGCTGTTTGTCTTTTCAAAGTTCTGATACTTATGATAATGTGGTGCTGATGTGTCAAAAGATTAAGTATTTCGTTATTTGTGAAACTTATACTAATGCATAACTTCTCAAGATGCCCCAGGTTCCTCATTTCAGTGCAGGTAGCAGGCTGCTCTTCTGATATTTCCCCTCTAAAATAAGACGTAGCTTAAAAGTATGACTACATTCTCGTAATACAATGACTTTCTCGTAAAATTACGAGTTTATGCTTGTAATATTACACATTTAATCTCATAATAAAAAGGTCATAATATTACAAGGATAGTCGTAATATTGTGACTTCATTCTCGTGATATTATAACCTTTTTCTCAAAATCTGAGATTCTTTCCTCAATAGGGCCCTAATACCATGTCGTACAAAAGCGTGGCTTCGCATCAGGAAAAAAAAAAAGACAGCGAGGCAGAGTGCAACGCATGAGGGAAGCTGCCAGGCAGGTTGCACATCGGTTAAAATTACGTCTGGACAAGGTGTTTATTTGTTGATGGTGGGGATAGCGTGTGATGTCCTTGACTAGTGAAATATAGAACAAATAAAGATGCATGTGTTTTTCACCAGCAGCAGTGGTCTCTCCTAATTAACTGACAATTAGTTTAACTGCTCTAGAATGATCTTGATCTATTATTTGAGGGTTTTTTTTTAATGCACATGTCTGTGGATTATATGTTGTTGTTATATTTAGCAAGCACTAGTAAATAATAAACGCTACTTTGTGAAAGTTAAGTTAATGATTAAAAGAATAAAAATATTTTTTCTTTAAACATTTGACCTCTTTTTTTACCATTTTGGAAATGAAATGGGGAATTAATAAGAACCAGAACCAGTAAGCAGAATCAGAACCAGAATTGATCAAATTCAAACGATACACAACCCTACAGTTAACACAGCTATAGTAGAATATCTCACAGTGAACACAGCTGTAGTTGGATATCTCACAGTTAACTAGGGTTGGGTATCGTTTCAATTTTACCAATTCTGATTCCGCTCATCAAATCCGGTTCTTATTGAATCTCGGTTCCGATTCCGATAATTTTTGGAGAGAAAAAAAAGAACAAATGTTTCAAGAACGAAAATTAGCCTACCTTCATTCTTGGCACATTTAGGCTATAATCAGTAAACTATCAATTTGCTTCCTCCCTTGCGCGAAATATCCTTACTGCAGGTGTAGCATTTTGCTGTCGTTATCTTTTTTAGTGAAGCTAAGCCAAACCTTCGAGCGTTTGCTGTGGTCAGCCATGGTGCAGCATGTAAACAGAAGTGTCTCTCCTAACATGCTTTGGTGACGCACTGCGTGACAAATGACACGGCGTTATGTCTGCACAGCAGGTCCTGGCAAATAAGTGAACCTTTTATGGACTGTAAAACACTCGCGGCATTTCACCTGGGAGCACGACTGAAGTTAGGAACTGAAATGCACGTGTCTTATTGAATCTGCGGTTCTTGGAAATTTGGAGCTGGTTCCAACTTGGAACCAGTTCTTGATACCCAACCCAACAGTTAACACAATATCTCACAGTTAACACAGCTATCGTAGATTATCTCACAATTAACATGCCTTACAACAGCTAACCTGTCCAATGGCTGATGTACAGCTAAAACTGTATCAAAGCCAACAACTCTAATTGTACAATATCTTCATGATTTGAGTGGCAGAAGGTGTTGAGTCTTAATGAAATAAATCAACCTTAATGTTAAAATCAAAATTTCCATTATGAAATTAAACCGTATTCATCCGAATGCAACGAAATCTGACCAACACTACAGAACACTGCTGCCCTGACCCCGGTGAGAAAAACTGCTTTGGTTTAATCAGTACAGGCCCTGAATTAAGACTGTGTGTGTGTGTGTGTGTGTGTGTGTGTATCCTACCTTGCGCTCATGTACAGTTGTCATTCCACAGGGAATAGCAGGGCTCGGTACAGAAACTGTAACAGGCCAGACACAGTCATTACTAAAGCATCAGTTCATAGTCACTGGCTGTCCAAACACTACCAAAGGGTTTTCACCTCACTAGTGCATGGACCCATGTTACCTTACATTTTAAACACTGCCTGAATGATTCAAATTGTTCTACTAATTAATATGTCAGTCTTCAACTTTTTGGCTGAAATAAAAGGGGAAAAGAGGAACGCAGAAGAAAAAGTGACATGTGGAAAGTGTGTGTGTGTGTGCGTGTGTGTGAGACCTTGTGGTAGCTGAGCGTGCTGTCCATAGCTGGATGAGTGAGGGTACTGTCTGTACCCTGCGGGGCTCTGGGGTGTGTATGGACTGGGCACAGGACTGTTCTGTTGTTGCTGTGGGTGTAGAAATCGGCCACCCGAGCTGGGCTGGGCAGGCATGGGGAACCGACTGCAAACAGCAGCACAGAGGAAGACAGACAGGTTAGACATTACAACACCATTACAACACACATAAGTATCCACCTAATGTTACCTACAACACACAGTGATCAATAAGTAACATAGCAGGTATTGACTGATCCTGGCAGATCGATCAAACTAACACCAGTGTGTAAAGCTGCACCTTCAGTAAGCGTCTATGTGTTACCTACTGCTCTGCCTACTTCACCTCCTGCTGCATTCCCAGTAAAAACAAAGAGGCCAGAATGCAAAGAAGGCTCTAATTTCTTTTCTGCTCTGTAATGGGGATTAATTATACTGTGTGTGTTCAGACTCACCCAGAGGGGCTGGGCTTTAAATATACTGTGTGTGTTCAGACTCACCCAGAGGGGCTGGGCTTTAATTATACTGTGTGTGTTCAGACTCACCCAGAGGGGCTGGGCTTTAATTATACTGTGTGTGTTCAGACTCACCCAGAGGGGCTGGGCTTTAATTATACTGTGTGTGTTCAGACTCACCCAGAGGGGCTGGGCTTTAATTATACTGTGTGTGTTCAGACTCACCCAGAGGGGCTGGGCTTTAATTATACTGTGTGTGTTCAGACTCACCCAGAGGGGCTGGGCTTTAAATATACTGTGTGTGTTCAGACTCACCCAGAGGGGCTGGGGATTAATTATACTGTGTGTGTTCAGACTCACCCAGAGGGGCTGGGCTTTAAATATACTGTGTGTGTTCAGACTCACCCAGAGGGGCTGGGCTTTAATTATACTGTGTGTGTTCAGACTCACCCAGAGGGGCTGGGGGACATGGAAGCTGGGTAATTTGCTGAGGCTGGACTGTCTTCCATGGAATTAGAGAGGATTTTGTAGGGCTGGCCTATTGGCTGCTGAGAGATACCTGAGCAATAAAATACACAGACAACACTGTTAGATGACTCAGGAGAGTGGAAACAAAAGCATGTTCAGGAAAAGCCACATCGATGTGCCTGAGATATCAAACGTGTGACCTAGAGCCTGCAACACTGGTGAAGGATGACTGTGGATCAGTCTGGATATGATGTGTGTGTGTGTGTGTGTGTGTGTGTGGTCTGTGTGTCTTACCTCCCTGTGGGGTGAACTGGCCCGGCGTGCTCTTCTCCCTGAAGATATTGGGGTTTCTGGAAAGCAGCAGCTGCAGCAACACAGGGACATCTCCCTCCAGATCATCACTACCAAGACTGTCCTTCAGCTCTCTGACAGCACACACCATATTACACAGCAGCATTCATTGGACACAGGACGAGAGAGACAGAGAGAGAGAGAGAGAGAGAGAGAGAGAGGGGAAAAGAAAAAAGAAAGTCATAGATTAGAGGTCAGAGATGAATAAAGAGAAAAAGTTAAATTCGACAGAGATGAATTTGTGACAGCAGGAGCTGATGATAGACTGTTTTACATGTGTTCGGTGGAAACCTGGCTGAGGCCTGTGGCTAACTGGGAGACCAGTCCCTCGTCGGTGCAGGCCAGCAGGCAGCCAACTTCCTCTGCGATCCGCCCATTAAACAGCAAACTCTTGGTGGTAGTACCAGGTAGGGGAGAAGGCAAGGGTAGCTGGTTCAACACTACACACACACACACACACACACACACAAATGGAATTACATCAGAAGTACATGTCACTCAACCACTCTTATCATTGAAAGACAGGACTGTGTGTGTCTAAGAATATGTGTGTGCGTGTGTTAGAGTTTCTGTGACTGTGTGAGAATGTTTGCATGTGTAGGGGTATTTCAGAATGTGTGTGTGCGTGTGTTAGTGTATGTAACTGTGAGAATGTTTGCATGTGTAGGGGTATTTGGGAACGTATTAGTGCATGTGAATGTGTGAGAATGTGGGTGTGTGTTAGTGTCCGTGAGAATGTGTTAGTATGTTAGTGTCCGTGAGAATGTGGGGGTGTGTTAGTGTACATGAGAATGTGGGGGTGTGTTGGTGTACATGAGAATGTGGGGGTGTGTTGGTGTCAATGAGAATGTGGGTGTGTGTTAGTGTCCGTGAGAATGTGGGTGTGTGTTAGTGTATGTGAGAATGTGGGTGTGTGTTAGTGTATGTGAGAATGTGGGGGTGTGTTGGTGTATGTGAGAATGTGGGGGTGTGTTGGTGTATGTGAGAATGTGGGGGTGTGTTGGTGTATGTGAGAATGTGGGGGTGTGTTGGTGTATGTGAGAATGTGGGGGTGTGTAAGAGTGTGTATGGCTATATGAGAATGTGTGTGTGCATGTATTACAGTGTATGTGATTGTGTGAGAGAGAGAGTATGTGTGTATTAGAGTGTATGTGATTGTGTGAAAATGTGTCTGTGTGGTGGTGTTAGAGTGTATGTGATTTTGTGAGAAACAGTGTGTGTGTGTGTGTGTTAGAGTGTATGCTTGGGCGTAAAGTGTGTGTTTATATGTTAGAGTGTATGTGTGACTGTGTTGTGTGTGTGTGTGTGTGACTGTGTGAAAATGTGTCTGCGTGCGTGTGTTAAGGTCTATGTGAGAATGCGCGTGTGTGTGTGTGTGTGTGACTGTTTGAAAATGTGTCTGCGTGCGTGTGTTAAGGTCTATGTGAGAATGTGCACGCGTGTGTGTGTTAAGGTCTATGTGAGAATGTGTCTGCGTGCGTGTGTTAAGGTCTATGTGAGAATGTGCGCGCGTGTGTGTACGTACAGTCGGTGAGGCCTGCGATCCCAGCCAGGGTGGTGATGGGAACATGAGGCATGTCCCCATTCATACTGCAGGTGAGACAGGGCCAGACGGCAGTGCACACAGTTACTCACATATGCCAGCACCTCCAGCCCCCCCTCACATAGCGCCCTCTATAGGAAAGAGGAAAAAACAGTCAGGATGACTAGAGGTCTTGTTACACAGACTCTAAAACTGCCTTGGGTTTAAGGAGGAGATGCATGAGCAGCTGGGGGCTGACACAGCAGGTAAGGACCAGGGCTGGCTGCTAGTATGAAGGAGCTTACAAATGGACATGGTTCCATCACACCGATTCATCCCTGTCCACATCGTGCATCTTACGCACTACACAAACAATCCCGTCCCCAATGCTATTTAGAACAGCTACCATCGAGGGACACGCCCACAAACAGCACACACCCTTCAGTGGTTGGTACAGGGACACACCCCCTGTTTCACATGCACAAGCTGACTCCACCCTTTCTCTCTCTCCACCCCTAGGGCACATGGAACACAGAAGACAAGTGATGCTGGCCCCACACACAAAGGAACAGATGCAAGGAGCAGAGCACTCTCTCTCTTTCTGCCTGTGGCACAAACTGCTCTAAGGTTCACACAGGAACCTTAATCAGACCCACCAGATCAGGTCTGTTTTCAGGTCTAATAGGGCGTATGTCAGTGGACAAGAACTTTGGAGTTACAGCTCCATCAAGTGCAAACCGATGTCTGCATCACCTCTAAGGAGGGAGAGCAGAGGAAATCGCTGCAGAGAGCACTACTTGGAAGAGGATTGACAAAAAATAATCAGTCCCTGATTAGAATCTGTTTGCAATTGCACATTTGGTGACCATGTGTAAGGCAGTCATAGTAAAAGCCGTGTACTGACAGCTAACTCAGCCGCTTTGAGATGGAAAATTGTAGTTAGCATGACTGCAGACATGAATGATGTTGAAACGGGTATTGAGACTATTCAAATGTTACTCTCCTCTGACCGTGTCGTGTGTATTGTGGAGTCGTGCTCAGATAAAGTTCGGTAGAGCTCCATTTTGCTGACTGTGGTATGCAGGCAGGCCGGTCTGAAACGTGCGGACGGGGCAGCGAGAGGCAGCAGTCTGAGATTACGGAAGGGGAGGCCTATTCAGGGGCGCCGCGGGTTCTAATGGTCGTTTTAAAATGCAAAAGATCTTCCGTGAGTCTGCTGGATTCTGTCTCTGGCCTGTTCGATTAAGGACAAACTTTCTAAACATTCTTGCGGTGTAGTTGTGTCCGCTCAAAACATGCAAAAAATAAACCTGGGCGTCTAAAACACAAACCCCTTTGAATTTCCCTATCATGTGAAACACTTCCCTGTATACCAGTCCTAAACACCATTTAAACGTGAAAAACACATCCACGTATATCTCTGACAGCGCCAGCACGATATTTAATAAACTTGTGCGTACTGTATCAGAAATATGACTTATGGAACTACCGTGATCCTACAGCAGCACTGAACAACAATATAAAGAGAAGCAACGGAGCCGTGGTGTCTTATGGTACTTCATATAAAGTTTGGGGCGTTTTATTAAGTTTACTTGTCTGTATCATATCTAAGATGGAAACGATTCAGTCAAGCAATTTATGTCGCTAATAAGATTAAAAGTAACGTTGGATCAACGAATTCTGGTTCTCGCTAATTTAAATTGGTGGCAAACTGGTGTGAGATAAATTATAACGTAGATAATCAACGAGGTTCTTCATTTGTCTAGCACGGTATCAGCTAGTAGGCAAGGACAATTTGTTCACATTCAAGACATTTTTGAGCTAAGGAATGACACTCGATTGACTTGCTCGCTAGCTAAACTTAGCTTATAACTAACTAGCCAATATACGCGGCTCTTTTTAACGTTAAGTGAGTTAGTTGGCTACATTATATCATTTGAAATGCATCGTACTACAGTGACTTAATTTTGGTAACAAATAAAGATTCTCAAGAATATAGTGAGATTTCCTCCGGTACCAAGCCAGCAACCACTGCTATAGCTACAGTTCGTCTAATACGGTCGGCTGATAACCATACATTAGTTAGCTTGGTAGCAACCTACGAACATTTCCCATTCCTAGTCTCATCAGATAAAAAGTTTATTTCTTCATCCTCTACTTTCAATGGCGATTTGAAAGTCAGACAATTACCGGCTATTTGTCCTTTTAAAAGTTTAGACAATAGTTTAGGTAACTATGTGTTTCCTGTCCAAAATAAAGTCGTTTGTGTTGTGTTAGTTATCTGCTTGGCCCCCGTCTCTCGCAAAACGTTCAGAGTCCTCGGGCTCGACTGCGCGAGACTGCCGCGGTCACGAAGCTTTGTAACGGACAAAATTGCTAGCTAGCTAGGCTAGGCTAGTTATAGCGATAGGGTCAGTCTTCACTGAAATTTCATCGCAAAATATTAAACCTAGTACCCAAAATATGTGAAGCCAGGACGATTTCGTGTACAAAACGACAGATATTACTGCATTATGCGTTAATATTTACCTTAGGTGGGTAACTTGAAAGAATAAGGAGTGTTGTTTGGCTGTGAGGCTCCTCTGTGTGTAGTCTCTGGCTCCCTCTCTCTGCTATAAAAGGCGCTTGCATAGAAAACTCCGGGCAAAGCTTGTTAGCTAAGCTAGCTAGTTATGTGGCTAATAACATCAAACCTACACTGTCTGGGTGGGGGAGGTTCGCTCTCACCTCGTCACAAGACAAAATATACACTACATCTTAACAGTACATAAAGGCACGTTTCGCTTTGACCCCTTAATTTTTATGGAGTAAACAGACAAAAATGGAAAGTGTTGTAAAGTCGAACCTGTGGCCAAGCTTTGGTATTACATACAGACACTGCCTAGCATCTTTCTCACTTGTGGTACTGATAATTTAGAACTGGTTCGGCCGGAAGTGCTGCGTTACTACAATATAACTGATGTCTACTGGCGCGCAAACTAATTAAGGATCAAGGGTATTCACTATGTACAATTGTGTAATGTTAGTTCTAACAGAAAAAGGAGTAAACGAGCAATATATGTACTTAGTTTTAAAAGATCAACACGATGATTAAAAATGTTTCACATTTCCTAATGCCTTTTCTTTTCTTTCTTTCTTTCTTTCTTTCTTTCTTTCTTTCTTTCTTTCTTTCTTTCTTTCTTTTTTTCTTTCTTTTTTTTCACAGTTTTAAGAATGTGAGTGTTTTGCTTCGTAGCAAACGGCAAGTTCTTTAGTCTACTAACACTGAAACAAACTGTTTTGTTTGTTTCTGATTCTTTATTAACTCGTACGATGACCTGCACACTGTTGCTTGAATTGCATCGTGTGAATACTTAGCAGAGGAGCTCAAGTTAAATAATGTATTAAAATGTGACACATTTAATTTTTTCCACAAGCCCAATACCCTTGATTTCCTGTCTTCAAATTATGTCTTCATATCATCGTTATTTATCAACTCATGTCAAGGTCACATCCTAAATAATGTTATCCAATGTATATTATTACGTTTACAAATACAGGAAAACGATTCTTAAAGCCATTAATTCATTACCTTAAAATATTTGCTATTTAATTGCGTTGCCTTTAAGTCATTTAATCTAAGTTAAACGGAGTAGATCGCTCGTCAAATCAAAGCCGTACCAGGCCTTAATTTTTTTCCCTTTTCTGCCACTAGATGGAGTCATTGTATAACGGTAGGTCTTAGACCGAAGTATTGTAGCGTTAAGGAAACGACATGAACCCCGTTTTTTGTTGCTGTTGTTCCATTCGTGTTTGATATATACGTTGTTGAACGGTGAGCAGTCTTTTGCTATTGTCATCACCGGCTTCCTAGCCATTCCTTTTTATGCGAGATATATGTGATGTTATATTTTTTTTCTCCTTTTTTCTTAGACTCGGTCAGTAGATGTCTGTTAAATTTGTTTAATTCTGTATACAGCTGTAAAAATAAAAAACAAGGAAATAATGATCTGTCTGTTTCTGATCGAATACATGATATGAATTTTGTTGATTTCCCCAATAGTTTGCTGAAATGCACAGTGACATGAAAAGGTTGGCAGCAGGTCAAACATACTAAACCTGTATTTCCAGCATCCTCATAGAAAGACAGTGTTGTATTGATAATGTGTCTCTCAGACTTTATAAGTGGATCCTACACAAATATGTGAACGGCATACAGCTCAGCTATGACATAAGGATCATAGTTAATACAATATTGTAACTTTGTAACCTTGGCGTTCAGAAGACCAAGTCCTTTATCATGAGAAAACAGCATTAACAGAATACATATGGTCCACACTTGTCCAAAATGCTTTAATGCTTCGGCTCAAACTTTAATTTGTCTAGAAAAATCTTGGCATCTATAAAACAACATTGGTAGTCCACTGTTACATCAAATTCTCTTGTTTTCCCAGAACCGATTATTCCAATTACCAAATACATTATTTAAAAAATCACAGACAGATACATAGAGTAGAATTACGTTTCAGCCTAACACAGGACTCTAGTAAGGCACCCTGTAAAAACTGGACACGTGTGTGCAGGTCCGGTCTGTTAATGGTTTCAAACAGGACTAAACTGTACAGAGGGAAGAGTCACTCCTGTCTCTCCACACCTCTACACATTGATGCGATAGGCAGCGTGATTCACTGCTCATTTTTACTGAGAGGAGTCAGATGTATGTTATTAACAGTCACACACATGCCTCCAGACCCTAACCAGCATTTCTGTGTCATAAAAGCTAGGGTCCTACATCTTGCTTTCACTATCTGACACTTTTTTTTCGTTCTCAAATTCGCTCTCCTGGGAGATGAGTTGGTATGGTTTCTTGGTGTCATTCTCTTCCGAGGTGGAGTTTCCGATCTCAGCGTCCTTGGTGCGGAGCTCATGCTGGGAGAGATGCTCAATGATCCCAGCACCGATGGAATCTCCCAGAACATTTGTGGTGGTGCGCAGACGGTCCCTGAGAGAATTACAGAGTTACAGACAGAGTCACAGTCAGAAAGAAAGGTTTAATGAACACAGACTCAAAGAGCATGGTCACAATATCCTAAATAGCATTAAATGATGGTATTTAATGCCAAGCTATAAAGTTTGCATACAGAATATGTAGACATAGAGGAAGTGTTGTTTTTCTAATTTATGGCCAGTGGTACAGTACACAGCTACTGTTTGTATGACACTGGTTTAGGTGGGGGCAGAATAAATGTGCGTGCCAGGTGGAGCGATTCCAGAATCATGGCCACGCCCAGTGGAGTTATTCCAATGACCTGAAAGGTCATCGTCCTTTGAGCAGAGATAAGAGATCTTGTGCGTCTGGTCAGAAAATGATGACCACTCTGTTATATAATGGAAGGGCTGAGTTGGCAGCTGCTCTATTCCAGCATGGCCGTGTGCAACCTGCTTCAGACACCGAGACATTGAGACCGTCCTCTGCTGGACTCTGCTAACATCTCTGCTGCTGTGCGCTTCAGTTTGAATAACTGGAACAGTAATGGCTGCAGACTGGGAGCTGTGTACCTAAAGGGTCACTCTGTGACCGATTTGTAAAAACCAGAATCCAGAAATAAACCATGGACATAAACCATTGAAAGTTTAAGGTTTTGTTCATTCAACAAGTATCCAAGCTTAATCCACCAAAGAAATGAAGCATTTGGCAAGTCCCACTTCAAATCGACTGCTGACAATGAGCTGAGTCTTAAATGGGGAAATCTTGAACATCTCTGCTGTTGTGTGCTTCATGTGGGACTCTGCTAACAGCTTTGCTGCCGTGTCTTATGCTGGACTCTATGTAGCTGCTGATATTTCTGTTGTTTTGTTGCTTCTGTTGTTTAATCGTTTACTTTTATCTATTTATTGCGGCTTCCCTCAGAGTGCCTTACTTCGTCCTGACCTGGTCATTTTAACATTCATTAAGTCTGATAATGTCCACAGTAAACCTATCAGTCTGCCCAGCTTCGAAACTGACAGTGATTCTCTGCTCAACAGACTAGGAGACTTTGATTGTTTAACAGTCATCAGGTTTCTAGGTGATACGCTTGACAAACCCTTTTTCAGTAGGCTTCTATTTTCATGTGATATCATGAAACAGTTTTTAAAGATGATACTGTTACCATATGTGTTCACGTTCACGTCTGTAAACAACAACAACATTTGATTTATTAGTTCTTAACATTAAGTTATCCAGGAATTTCTTGCTGTAGCTGGATGCTATCGCCCTCCTTCCGTGCCTGTTTGTACCCTAATGGGCTTAAGTAACGCCTTGGCACCTTTTACAAGATCTGAGCTGGTTTTGTTAGGCGATCTTAATTGGGACATGCTGAAACCTTCTGAAAACGTAGTGTAACAATTTGATTCATTGAATCTTTATCGCATAATAACTCTTCCTACAAGATATGACCCTAATCTACCTGATAAGGCTACATTGACTGATGTGATTTTTCTCATTCACTTGTACCATTCTGGTGTGTTTTGTGATGACATTAGTGATCACTGTTTTACTGTGTTCGTAAAGGTCATACTACTGAATTATCTGGACAGATTAGTCTAAAGAGAGTTGTCAAAAATTTGAATACTAAGGCCATTTGACTTGGCTGAGGTGAACTGGAACAGGGTTGGCCTGATTCCTCATGTAGATGTTGTTTGGAGATTGTTTAGAGATTATTTCAGTGCGGTTATTGACGAGCATGCTCCCATAAAGAAATTATAGATAAAAAATCGTAACAGTCCATGGTTTTCTCGTGATTTTGAATTGCTATTGCAGGAAAAAAACGCTGCTTGGTGCAAAGCATGCCGAGCTGGATCCCTGGCTGACAGACTGGCATTTCGTCAAATTCGAAACAAGGCAACACAAGCAGCATTGGAATTGAAATCCAACAACTTTAAGGAGAAATTTATACAGTGGCTCTAATCCACAGCAATTTTGGAAAACAGTGAGGCAATTAGAAAATAGATCTCCAGGCCTGCCTTTGTCAAAGCTGATAATATTCTGGAGACCGATAAGATTCGTGTGGCTGATCTTTTCAATCATCGTTTTATAAAGTCTGGGCATGTCTCTGATTCCCCTAACTGGAATTGCCTAAGGAAGAGCTGCTTGCACACTTCAATACCTGCATCTTGTTCACAGGAGGCCTCTCACAGGTTTTCCCTCCAACATTTGCCAAAAGAGAGGTTTTAGAGGAGCTGCTCTCATTGGACCCCAAAAAGCCAGCTGGTTCAGATGGGTTTGCTCCATTCTGTTTTAAAATAGCAGCTCCTATCATTGCAGCACCGTTAACAGACATTTTTAATATTTCTATTCGTGCTGCTGAGTCACCAGCAGACTGGGAGATAGCCATTGTCCGTCCTCCTTTTGAGAGTGGAGATCAGACTGACTTAAACTGCTACAGGCCCATGACCATTTTACCACGCTTATCTAAGCTTCTGGAGAAACTTGTGAACAAGCAGCTAACTCACTATCTTGAGAAGCATAACAGTTTGTCCAGTGTACAGTCGGGTTTTCGTTCAGGTTATGAATGTGTTACTGCTATTCTGAAAGTTTTAAACGACCTAACATCTGCACTGGATGCCTAATAACAACATTGTGCAGCAATATTTATTGACCCAGCGAAAGCCTTTGACTCAGTGGATCATTCCATCTTATTAAACAGATTAGATAGTACTGGGGTCTCCGATCACTCGTTGGCTTGGTTTTCTACCTACCTCTCTATTAGGGTGCAGCGTGTAAACTTAGACCTCCATCTCTCCCAGCCCCTCCATGTGTCCTTTGGCGTTCCCCAGGGCTCAATACTTGGTCCAACTCTCTTTTCCATATTCATTATTGACATTCCTCACGTTGTTAATAACTCCCATTTTCATTTATATGCTGAAGATACAAACTTGTATGCCACTCATCCATCTCCCGATCCAGTGATAAAATCACTTCAGGACAGATTTCTTGAAATACAGCAGGATTTTACTAACCTCAATCTATCATTAAACACTGACAAGACAAAAGTTATGTGGTTTGGTCAGAAGGCCACTGTGTCCCCTTCCACCTTGGCCATTACTACCACAGATGGAACCATCCTAGAACAGGTTACGGTTTATAAATACCTAGGAATCTGGCTAGATAGTGCATTGTCCTTTCGCACCATGCCACCATGTTGCACTCAAAGGTTAAGGCAAAACTTGGTTTTCTATGTAGAAATCGTTCCTCCTTTACATCTGCTGCCGAACGCATGATTGTTCAAATGACCGTTCTTCCCTTATTTCATCCAATGACCTGAAAGGTCATCGTCCTTTGAGCAGAGATAAGAGATCTTGTGCGTCTGGTCAGAAAATGATGACCACTCTGTTATATAATGGAAGTGCTGAGTTGGCAGCTGCTCTACCGTTCTTGACCGTTCTTCCCTTATTTGATTATGGGGATACAATCTATAGACTGGCATGCGAAGGAACACTTCAAAGGCTTGACGCAATCTATCACACTGCTATTCGATTTGCTACGAATGCCCCCTTCAAAACACACCACTGTCATCTGTACTCTCTGGTCAAATGGCCCTCTCTGCATTCTCGTCGTAACATCCACTGTTCACGCTTATTTATAAAACTCAATTCTTGGATACTTGCCCCCCTATTTAAGTCAGTTATTACAGCCAATATTTGTGGCCAAGTGTAATACACAGTTTTGCCTGTACATCAGAGTAAAGGCCCCTTAATCCAACTCACTCTTTGGCCTGATGTCATTCCAGTCTGCTGCTGCTAATGATTGGAACCTGGTAGAAAAAGCACTAAAACTGGATAAATTTATTTCAACCACTGCTTTTAAGGGCCTACTTATGGACACTATTACTGATACCCGATACCTAACCCTAACCCTAACCCTGTTAATGTTTTACTTCTGTTTGTTTAGTTAGTTACTCTTCTTTGTTGTTGTTTTTATTATTTAACTTTTTAACTGTTTATTTCTTATTTTATATATATTTTTCTTTTCTCCTCCTTCCCCCTTCAAGTGTCTTTTGTCACTTGCCAGGCTGTCATTGTAAATAAGAAATTTATTTCTTAATGTCTTTCCTGGCAAAATAAAGGTTAGGTAAACAAAAAAATAAATTCAGCCACTGATGAAATATCTAACCTCTCTACTCACTTTACATACACAGAAACCAAACAATATACGTTCACAATCTCTGAATCTCTGAAACCAAAGCGAAGGAAGGAACTGATTGCCTAAGAAATAAAACTCAGTATTTTAAATGGAATGTAAATTTCAGATGGTTTGAGAAGGACTAGGCAGTGGTGTATGGTGACTCTGAAGTACGATTTGAGAATATTTCTACTTTACTCGAGTATACATGTTTCTGTCAACTTTCACTTTTAATTCATTTTAATTCACTTTTAATTCACTTCATTTTTAACTGGAAAATGGCCACTTTTACTCCCACACATTTCCCGAGACACCACTGTGACTTGCTGCAGCATTAAGTCGGAGAGAAACAATAAATACACACCGTGCTTCACTCTGTGAATCATTCAGCTAAATTACATCCTGCCATAGACTCAGGTGATCATGGTAATGACCAGCTCACGCTGTATGGGTGGCATGAGTACACCTCAGTCTCATTCCAGCCCTGCTCAGCATCACTGTCTCCTTTACATCACTGTATTACATCATGTGTATTTATTATATGTAAGTTTATATATTTATACATTTCAGCCCTGCTCAGCATCACTGTCTCCTTTACATCACTGTATTACACCATGTGTATTTATTATATGTAAGTTTATATATTTACTGTATATATTTTTATTCTTATTTTTTAGGCTCTTGGGCACTTTATACTACACTGTTATTAAGACCAGTTAGTTCGTGCCATGTCTACATTGTAATTCCACATTTTAACCTCCCGTGTTTTGGGCTCCACTGATCTCATGTTGCAGTTACCAAGTTGTTTTATAACTAATAGACAGTAGTGAATTAGTGGGAAGAGAAACCATGACCAGTTACCGGTGAGGCTTTGATTGCTAACTGGGATGCCTCACTGCTGATGTGTCTCTGACTGTAACACTACACCCCAGGCATGTGATCGGGGGGAAAAGTCCCATCCGTTAAATGAATGAATGTAATGTTGTTTCAGAGCTGCCACGCTTCAATCCCACAAACAGACACTCCATGGCTCTATTCCCTCTGTCCACCAGTTCACATAGCCTGCACTCTGATGTCTCGTCTCCAAAACACCTCCTCCTCCCCGAAAGGGAACCTGGGCCTCCAAACTCCACAAAGCATCCTCTGTTTGGACTTCTTAAGTTCCCTCAAAAACAGTCCCAGCTAACGCCGCTGTATCCAAACAGCAGCATGGCTGAATGGTGTGGCTCCTGCTTTGGCATTGTGAAAAGACTTATTTAGACTTCTATCTGACGGAGACCTGAGACCATATATACAAGATATAAGACTTATTTAGACTTCTAACTGATGGAGACCTGAGACCATATATACAAGATATAAGACTTATTTAGACTTCTATCTGACGGAGACCTGAGACCATATATACAAGATATAAGACTTATTTAGACTTCTATCTGACAGAGAGGGTCTCAGCATGGGACACACTATAGTGTGGTTCTTATTAAACATATAAACAGACGTCGTTATTCATTGGAATCAGATACCGACAAGATTACATAAAATTTCACCCTCGGGTGTGGAATGTGAAGTCAGGAAAATTCAGCTTCCTGGAATATCATGTTTTATCTCAGTGTTCTCTGCACAAATCGTAAGCCCTTTCTCAATTCGAAGTACGCCACATACGCACACCCGTTCTCGGGAGTTCGGACTTGCAAGTTCAACTCGGGAGTCTGTACTCCCGAATGACGCGGGAGGATGCAGCACGCTCAAACTGTGACTGAAACAGCAGCGTTCTTGCTGGAGGCTCTGGAGCTAGCTAGCTCGGTCCGCTAGTACACGTCACATCTCCGAACATTTAGGACTTTCAAGGAGGCACCACCGACCCATATTTGAATTCTGAAATATTAATTTCTCGCTTGAAAAATCTTAAAAACTACATTTGGTGATAGAACAACAGTCATAATAAGAAACTTACAGTTATGTGGTAGCTCGCCTGCTGCCATTGCTGTTATTTTAGTGAAATTTGGGGGAAATGCATTCTGGGAAACTTGACTCCCCAAGTCCACACAAATAACCTCCTGATGCATCCTTGATAAAACCCACTAATCAAGAACACATCCGGGTATTTGATCTGTTCTTGGCTAGGTGTGAACTTTGAAATGGAACAGTACTTCAGCCGTAACTGATGACGTTTCACGAGAACGCAAGTACAGACAAGAACGCTTATTGAGAAACGGCTCTGGTCTTTAAAACTGTCCTCTCTCTGCCAAAACAACAGGTTTACATGCAGAAATACATATGCTTCACAGCTGAATACAGAGCTCTGGTCAAGGCTGATATTTTACAATAATAAGGTTTCATTCTTCTGAAAAAATAAAAACATATTTCACTCACGGCTGAGTGCAAAACTTTACAAAAGAAGAAGGATAATATGCCAGACTCACAGGAACCAGTCCACAGCAATGATGAGGGTGATGTCATCAGTGGGCAGTCCAACTGAGGTCAGCACTATCACCATGGTAACCAGGCCAGCCTGTGGGATTCCAGCTGCACCAATACTGGCTGCTGTTGCTGTGATGCTGTTTTGTTACACACACATCAGTTAGCTCACAGATCACAAGTAAATACACACACATCAGTTAGCTCACAGATCACAAGTAAATACACACACATCAGTTAGCTCACAGATCACAAGTAAATACACACACATCAGTTAGCTCACAGATCACAAGTAAATACACACACATCAGTTAGCTCACAGATCACAAGTAAATACACACACACATCAGTTAGCTCACAGATCACAAGTAAATACACACACAGATTAAATAAAGGATCTAATGCTAGTTAAAGTAAACTGCAGCAATGAGAGTCCAATATTTACCATTTCACCATTGCTTAAAAACATAAAATTTACCCTAAAACAAAATCAGTGTCATTCTTTTCTTCTTTCACTAATGTTCGTTTGTTGTCACTGTGACATTGTCATCTAAGGCCCATTTGCTTGCATAAGAAGTAGGATATGTCAGTTTGCAAAATAACTTGAGCCAACAGTCAAGGCTGTTGAACAGAAAAGCATTCCTGCTTTGTGAAGTAACCTCTGTTCACACCTGGGTCACAGTCGGTTCATATATTTTACTGATGAGTGAGTAGGATGGGGACGTGGGCGTGGTTTTACCTGATGGTGAGAATCTGGCCAAAGTTCAGATCCATGCCGTTGACCTGAGCAATGAAGATGGCAGCCAGGGCCTCGTACAGCGCCGTGCCGTCCATGTTAATGGTGGCGCCCACGGGCAGCACGAAGCGAGTCACACGCTTGTCCACATTATTGTTCTCCTCCAGACATTTAAAGGTAATGGGCAGGGTCGCAGAACTGCCCCAAAAACACATCAGACAACTCAGTCAGAGAAAACGTGGAATCCACTGGCGCAATCACCAGAGGGCACTGTGAGGTTCTGAGATAAGTGCAGACGGGAGCTGGAGCTCAGGTCACTGACGGTAACGACCTCTCGGGTCACTGACGGTAACGACCTCTCGGGTCACTGACGGTAACGACCTCTCAGGTCACTGACTGTAATGACCTCTCGGGTCCCTGACTGTAACGACCTCTCGGGTCACTGACGGTAGCGACCTCTCGGGTCCCTGACGGTAACGGCCTCTCGGGTCACTGACTGTAACGACCTCTCGGGTCACTGACGGTAACGACCTCTCGGGTCACTGACTGTAACGACCTCTCGGGTCACTGACGGTAACGACCTCTCGGGTCACTGATGGTAACGACCTCTCGGGTCACTGACTGTAACGACCTCTCGCGACCCTGACGGTAACGGCCTCTCGGGTCACTGACGGTAACGGCCTCTCGGGTCACTGACTGTAACGACCTCTCGGGTCACTGACTGTAACGGTCTCTAGGGTCCCTGACTGTAACGACCTCTCGGGTCACTGACTGTAATGGCCTCTCGGGTCACTGATGGTAACGACCTCTCGGGTCACTGACTGTAACGACCTCTCGGGTCACTGACTGTAATGGCCTCTCGGGTCACTGACGGTAACAACCTCTCGGGTCACTGACGGTAACGACCTCTCAGGTCACTGACTGTAATTAAGAGGATCATTCTGTTAGAAGCAGAACCCAGAGAGGCGTGTGGAGGATGAATCTCACCTGGACGAGGTGCCCAGAGCAGTGACAAGGGCCTGCAGTAACCCGGCGATGAAGACAAAGGGGTTTTTCCTGGTGATGATGAAGTAGAGCATGGGCAGAACCACGGTGGCGTGGATGAGGAGTCCAGTAATGACTGTGATGGTGTACATCCCCAGCTGTCCCCCCATGTGTGATAGATCCTCCATCTCCACAATCTTCCCAGCAATGAGAAAGAGGATACCAATCGGAGCATACCTGGGAAAACCAACGCCATGTATCGCTTTACACATACATTTAAAGTTTAGTCATGTATTTAACTATACATTCTACCCATACATACTAGCTTTTTGTGCTTTGATCTGGAGGGTCCAGCGACTTGTGTGTATGTGTGTGTGTGTGTGTCTGTGTGACTGTGTGTGTGTGTGAGACAGTGATGTATGATTTCAACATCTTTAATGAGCCACTCACACATACACTCACCACATGATAATGGCCACTAATCTCATGATAGCTTCATTAAGACAGTCGAAGAAATCCCGCAGTGGCTGCCCCTGTTCCTTCATGTTTCCGATGATGAGGCCAAAGCACATGGAGAAGACCACCAGGCCCAGGGCATTGATCCCGTTCACCGTGCTCAGCTCAGGAATCAGCTCCTCACGCGTCAGCTCCTCCGAACCGTTCGTCACGCTGAACACCGTGTTGTTCACCGTCACCTTCACAGTCACCACTCGTTTTCCATACTGCGTCTTAAACTGGACCAACAGACAGGCATGTGTCATCTCCCCCAATGTCTTTAGAAATTAAGCACATTCTCTGGCAATTACTCTTCACATTAAATATATAAGTACATAAATAAACAAGCAAGTAAACAAATACATAGAAAACTGCTCTGAACTGCAAACATAACTGTGTATGCATGTTTAGATAGATAGATAGATAGATAGATAGATAGATAGATAGATAGATAGATAGATAGATAGATAGATAGATAGATAGATAGATGTTTTTGGCAGTTTGTGGTTGGTGAAGGTGTTGACATGTGACAGAATGGTGATGCAGGTTTAAGTTTACAATGGCATGGAGGGCAAGGCATCTACTCCCAATCCATCCCCCAACCAGCGACCAGCAGCAGTGCAGAGTGCAGCCCTCTGAAAGACACCCAGTCTATAAATAACCAGGCCCAGTGCATTCCCCCGGCAGCGTGTCCACACCACATGGCAGGACTGTGCAGTGTTAGAATGGGCTGACACTTCCCACCACCGGGCTCAAGTTTTTATTCTCCAACGACAAAATATTACAAAGAAGAATGATGGGCAGGTGAGAGAAAGAGAGAAAGGCAGACAGACAGGCAGACAGACAGACAGACAGACAGACAGACAGACAGACAGAGGGAGAGATTACCTGCTGGGTACATGCTTGCACCAGATTTGGGGGAAACATGTTTCTATAAGAAAGAGAATACAAAATATCACATTCACCTTTACCAATCCACACACTTTTTATAAATACACACACTCTTTATAGATACACACACTCTTTATAGATACACACACTCTTTATAAATACACACACTCTTTATAGATACACACACTCTTTATAAATACACACACTCTTTATAGATACACACACTCTTTATAGATACACACACTCTTTATGAACACACACACTCTTTATAAATACACACACTCTTTATAGATACACACACTCTTTATGAACACACACACTCTTTATAAATACACACACTCTTTATAGATACACACACTCTTTATAAATACACACACTCTTTATAGATACACACACTCTTTATAGATACACACACTCTTTATGAACACACACACTCTTTATAGATACACACACTCTTTATGAACACACACACTCTTTATGAACACACACACTCTTTATAGATACACACACTCTTTATGAACACACACACTCTTTATGAACACACACACTCTTTATAGATACACACACTCTTTATAAATACACACACTCTTTATGAACACATACACTCTTTATAGATACACACACTCTTTATAAATACACACACTCTTTATGAACACATACACTCTTTATAGATACACACACTCTTTATGAACACACACACTCTTTATGAACACATACACTCTTTATAGATACACACACTCTTTATGAACACACACACTCTTTATAGATCCACGTGAGACTTAAAACGTGTGGTGGAGTTTGAGGAGTGGTGGCTCAGGACTGTGCCACCACTGCTCAGTTTCTGAACCACATTTCACTGCAGCGTCTCTCTCATTCCCACTAACACTGTGTGCTTTTGGACAAGCCACTGGAATGAGCGGGTCAACATTTGGGCTCTTGGTGGTGCAGGTTGGCAGGGCAGTTAAACAGGGCAGGTGGACAGGGCAGGTGGACAGGGCAGTTAAACAGGGCAGATGAACGGGGCAGATGAACAGGGCAGATGAACGGGGCAGGTGAACAGGGCAGATGAACGGGGCAGATGAACAGGGCAGTTAAACAAGGCAGGTGAACAGGGCAGATGAACGGGGCAGATGAACGGGGCAGATGAACAGGGCAGGTGAACAGGGCAGATGAACAGGGCAGTTAAACAGGGCAGATGAACAGGGCAGTTAAACAGGGCAGGTGAACAGGGCAGATGAACGGGGCAGATGAACGGGGCAGATGAACAGGGCAGGTGAACAGGGCAGATGAACAGGGCAGTTAAACAGGGCAGGTGAACAGGGCAGGTGAACAGGGCAGATGAACGGGGCAGATGAACGGGGCAGATGAACAGGGCAGATGAACGGGGCAGGTGAACAGGGCAGATGAACGGGGCAGATGAACAGGGCAGGTGAACAGGGCAGATGAACGGGGCAGATGAACGGGGCAGATGAACAGGGCAGGTGAACAGGGCAGATGAACAGGGCAGTTAAACAGGGCAGATGAACAGGGCAGTTAAACAGGGCAGGTGAACAGGGCAGATGAACGGGGCAGATGAACGGGGCAGATGAACAGGGCAGGTGAACAGGGCAGATGAACAGGGCAGTTAAACAGGGCAGGTGAACAGGGCAGGTGAACAGGGCAGATGAACGGGGCAGATGAACGGGGCAGATGAACAGGGCAGATGAACGGGGCAGGTGAACAGGGCAGATGAACGGGGCAGATGAACAGGGCAGTTAAACAAGGCAGGTGAACAGGGCAGATGAACGGGGCAGATGAACGGGGCAGATGAACAGGGCAGGTGAACAGGGCAGATGAACAGGGCAGTTAAACAGGGCAGGTGAACAGGGCAGGTGAACAGGGCAGATGAACGGGGCAGATGAACGGGGCAGATGAACAGGGCAGATGAACAGGGCAGGTGAACAGGGCAGATGAACAGGGCAGGTGAACAGGGCAGGTGAACAGGGCAGTTAAACAGGGCAGGTGAACAGGGCAGGTGAACAGGGCAGATGAACGGGGCAGATGAACGGGGCAGATGAACAGGGCAGGTGAACAGGGCAGATGAACGGGGCAGTTAAACAGGGCAGATGAACAGGGCAGGTGAACAGGGCAGGTGAACAGGGCAGATGAACAGGGCAGATGAACGGGGCAGTTAAACAGGGCAGGTGAACAGGGCAGGTGAACAGGGCAGGTGAACAGGGCAGTTAAACAGGGCAGGTGAACAGGGCAGATGAACGGGGCAGATGAACGGGGCAGTTAAACAGGACAGGTGAACAGGGCAGATGAACAGGACAGGTGAACGGGGCAGGTGAACAGGGCAGATGAACAGGGCAGATGAACGGGGCAGTTAAACAGGGCAGATGAACAGGGCAGGTGAACAGGGCAGGTGAACAGGGCAGTTAAACAGGGCAGATGAACAGGACAGGTGAACAGGGCAGTTAAACAGGACAGGTGAACAGGGCAGGTGAACAGGGCAGGTGAACAGGGCAGTTAAACAGGACAGGTGAACAGGACAGGTGAACAGGGCAGTTAAACAGGGCAGATGAACAGGGCAGTTAAACAGGGCAGGTGAACAGGGTAGTTAAAGAGGACAGATGAACGGGGCAGATGAACAGGGCAGTTAAACAAGGCAGGTGAACAGGGCAGATGAACGGGGCAGATGAACGGGGCAGGTGAACGGGGCAGTTAAACAGGGCAGATGAACAGGGCAGTTAAACAGGGCAGGTGAACAGGGTAGTTAAAGAGGACAGATGAACGGGGCAGATGAACAGGGCAGTTAAACAAGGCAGGTGAACAGGGCAGATGAACGGGGCAGATGAACGGAGCAGATGAACAGGGCAGGTGAACAGGGCAGATGAACAGGGCAGTTAAACAGGGCAGGTGAACAGGGCAGGTGAACAGGGCAGATGAACGGGGCAGATGAACGGGGCAGATGAACAGGGCAGGTGAACAGGGCAGGTGAACAGGGCAGATGAACAGGGCAGATGAACAGGGCAGTTAAACAGGGCAGATGAACAGGGCAGGTGAACAGGGCAGGTGAACAGGGCAGATGAACAGGGCAGATGAACGGGGCAGTTAAACAGGGCAGATGAACAGGGCAGGTGAACAGGGCAGATGAACAGGGCAGGTGAACAGGGCAGATGAACAGGGCAGTTAAACAGGGCAGATGAACAGGGCAGTTAAACAGGGCAGGTGAACAGGGCAGATGAACGGGGCAGATGAACGGGGCAGATGAACAGGGCAGGTGAACAGGGCAGATGAACAGGGCAGTTAAACAGGGCAGGTGAACAGGGCAGGTGAACGGGGCAGATGAACGGGGCAGATGAACGGGGCAGATGAACAGGGCAGATGAACGGGGCAGGTGAACAGGGCAGATGAACGGGGCAGATGAACAGGGCAGTTAAACAAGGCAGGTGAACAGGGCAGATGAACGGGGCAGATGAACGGGGCAGATGAACAGGGCAGGTGAACAGGGCAGATGAACAGGGCAGTTAAACAGGGCAGGTGAACAGGGCAGGTGAACAGGGCAGATGAACGGGGCAGATGAACGGGGCAGATGAACAGGGCAGATGAACAGGGCAGGTGAACAGGGCAGATGAACAGGGCAGGTGAACAGGGCAGGTGAACAGGGCAGTTAAACAGGGCAGGTGAACAGGGCAGGTGAACAGGGCAGATGAACGGGGCAGATGAACGGGGCAGATGAACAGGGCAGGTGAACAGGGCAGATGAACGGGGCAGTTAAACAGGGCAGATGAACAGGGCAGGTGAACAGGGCAGGTGAACAGGGCAGATGAACAGGGCAGATGAACGGGGCAGTTAAACAGGGCAGGTGAACAGGGCAGGTGAACAGGGCAGGTGAACAGGGCAGTTAAACAGGGCAGGTGAACAGGGCAGGTGAACAGGGCAGATGAACGGGGCAGATGAACGGGGCAGTTAAACAGGACAGGTGAACAGGGCAGATGAACAGGACAGGTGAACGGGGCAGGTGAACAGGGCAGATGAACAGGGCAGATGAACGGGGCAGTTAAACAGGGCAGATGAACAGGGCAGGTGAACAGGGCAGGTGAACAGGGCAGTTAAACAGGGCAGATGAACAGGACAGGTGAACAGGGCAGTTAAACAGGACAGGTGAACAGGGCAGGTGAACAGGGCAGGTGAACAGGGCAGTTAAACAGGACAGGTGAACAGGACAGGTGAACAGGGCAGTTAAACAGGGCAGATGAACAGGGCAGTTAAACAGGGCAGGTGAACAGGGTAGTTAAAGAGGACAGATGAACGGGGCAGATGAACAGGGCAGTTAAACAAGGCAGGTGAACAGGGCAGATGAACGGGGCAGATGAACGGGGCAGGTGAACGGGGCAGTTAAACAGGGCAGATGAACAGGGCAGTTAAACAGGGCAGGTGAACAGGGTAGTTAAAGAGGACAGATGAACGGGGCAGATGAACAGGGCAGTTAAACAAGGCAGGTGAACAGGGCAGATGAACGGGGCAGATGAACGGAGCAGATGAACAGGGCAGGTGAACAGGGCAGATGAACAGGGCAGTTAAACAGGGCAGGTGAACAGGGCAGGTGAACAGGGCAGATGAACGGGGCAGATGAACGGGGCAGATGAACAGGGCAGGTGAACAGGGCAGGTGAACAGGGCAGATGAACAGGGCAGATGAACAGGGCAGTTAAACAGGGCAGATGAACAGGGCAGGTGAACAGGGCAGGTGAACAGGGCAGATGAACAGGGCAGATGAACGGGGCAGTTAAACAGGGCAGATGAACAGGGCAGGTGAACAGGGCAGGTGAACAGGGCAGATGAACAGGGCAGATGAACGGGGCAGTTAAACAGGGCAGATGAACAGGGCAGGTGAACAGGGCAGGTGAACAGGGCAGATGAACAGGGCAGATGAACGGGGCAGTTAAACAGGGCAGGTGAACGGGGCAGGTGAACGGGGCAGATGAACAGGGCAGTTAAACAGGGCAGGTGAACAGGGCAGGTGAACAGGGCAGATGAACGGGGCAGATGAACGGGGCAGTTAAACAGGACAGGTGAACAGGGCAGATGAACAGGACAGGTGAACGGGGCAGGTGAACAGGGCAGATGAACAGGGCAGATGAACGGGGCAGTTAAACAGGGCAGGTGAACAGGACAGGTGAACAGGACAGGTGAACAGGGCAGTTAAACAGGACAGGTGAACAGGGCAGTTAAACAAGGCAGGTGAACGGGGCAGGTGAACAGGGCAGGTGAACAGGGCAGGTGAACAGGGCAGTTAAACAGGACAGGTGAACAGGGCAGTTAAACAGGACAGGTGAACAGGGCAGGTGAACAGGGCAGGTGAACAGGGCAGTTAAACAGGACAGGTGAACAGGACAGGTGAACAGGACAGGTGAACAGGGCAGTTAAACAGGGCAGATGAACAGGGCAGATGAACAGGGCAGGTGAACAGGGTAGTTAAAGAGGGCAGATGAACGGGGCAGTTAAACAGGGCAGATGAACAGGGCAGGTGAACAGGGCAGGTGAGGAGGCCAGCAGGTACCGGATCAGGTCGAGGAAGGCGTCGGCAGGGCTGACTTGTTCAATGGTCTGCTGGCGGCTGAACTCATCCTTTGAGCCTCTTCCCGGGTGGATGATCAGGACCATGACTATCCCAATAAAAACAGCGATGACTGTAGTGGTGGTGTAGTAGACCACCGCCCGCATCCCCATCTTCCCCGACGCACGGCTGTCCAGAGCGGCCATGCCTGGGGACGCAACGCAGACAGACAGACAGACAGACAGACAGACAGACAGACAGACAGACAGACAGAGAGAGAGTCATTTTTACAGTGAGGATCATTTTTACAGCGAGAGTCATTAATGTCATATTAAGGCAGGGGCTGTTTTCTGAAGAGCTGAACATTACTGACTGTGAGGGCATCTAAATAACAGTTAACAACTGAGTAGTTCTCTGACTGCAAACACATATAACATGCAAAGAAAGACAGAAAGAAAGAAAGAAAGAAAGAAAGAAAGAAAGAAAGAAAGAAAGAAAGAAAGAAAAAGAAAGTTTCCAAGAATGAGAGAAGTAAAGGACCTGTGGAAGAAAGGAAGCATGTGTGTGAGTGTGTGTGTGTGTGTGTGAGTTTGTGATTGTGTGTATGCGTGTGTGAGAGTGTGCGTGTCTCTGTTTGTGTGTGTGTGTGAGAGTGTGTCTGTGAGAGTGTGTGTGTGAGTTTGTGTTTGTGTGTATGCGTGTGTGAGAGTGTGCGTGTCTCTGTTTGTGTCTGTGTGTGTGCGTGTGCGTGAGAGTGTGTCTGTGAGAGTGTGTGTGTGAGTTTGTGTTTGTGTGTATGCGTGTGTGAGAGTGTGCGTGTCTCTGTGTGTGTGTGTGTGTGTGAGAGTGTGTCTGTGAGAGTGTGTGTGTGAGTTTGTGTTTGTGTGTATGCGTGTGTGAGAGTGTGCGTGTCTCTGTTTGTGTGTGTGTGTGTGTGTGAGAGTGTGTCTGTGAGAGTGTGTGTGTGAGTTTGTGTGTATGCGTGTGTGAGAGTGTGCGTGTCTCTGTTTGTGTGTGTGTGTGACTGTGAGAGCGTGTA
>NC_044508.1:482500-492500 GCF_902362185.1 Chanos chanos | reverse complement strand
GCAGTCACCGTGAAGATGACAAAAGCATTCCTAATGAAGAAGCCCTTAATGTCATCGCGAGTGATGTTCTCCACTCTCTTCCGCGCGCTGAGTGACCGTTGCTGGATGCCGTCTCTGATCAGCTGCGCGCGGCTCCGCGGGCGTGGAGTCTCCCCGTTACTCTTGGTCATACCTACCGTAACCGGAGAAACTCTACAAGACAGAAATCCTCGACAGAAAGCAATCAGTTGTTGGAAAAGGCAACAGGCGATTTTGCGTGACTGCTAAATTCTTACGCTGTCCCAAGTTAACCTGAAGATGGGAAGAAGCAGAGAATGAGAGATACATTTAAAAAATAAATTCTCATCTTCAGACATCTTTTTTATTTGTTTGTTTTCTCCTAACTCAAGCTGACTTCGGTACAACCAGTGAAAAACAGCAAGAACAAGAACACATACGAACAAAAAAGGGGGAATTGAAACACATGGCATTCCTAGAAATGCTGAATTGCAGTGATCATAAATATCTCATCTTCTGCTACACATCCAGTGACAGTAACTAACTGTTTTCTACACTATACTCATTATTATAGTGGCTGTTTGTAAATACATTTTATTACAGTCAAAGACACAGGATATATAATGCCCAGCCTGTCTGTGTAAGTAGTTTGTGTTTGTGTGTGTGTGTGTGTGTGTGTGTGTGTTAGAGACGGTGCTCGCAATTTTTTGTCTCTGACAAAAGTTTTCAGACTAAAACTCCATGTGTAAGAAGTTTGATCAAACAACACTACTCTCAGGTTCACTGCTCTCACTCACACATGTGCGCGCGCACACACACACACACGCATACGCATATCTGTTCAGACATGCACACTCACACTCGACGAGCTAACTCCGAACATATGGAGAGACAGAGTTAAAGGCAATGGGTATACTCACAGGGAAGGCAGGGATCTCACAGAGACAGACACACTCTGGTCCCTCAGTGAAACTTTTCTCTTCTTTCCGTAACGATATTGCAGCGTTTTGTTGTGATAGAGGGGGAGGGAGGAAGTGCAGAAAACAGCAATGCCAGGACCAGAATGGAGTGAAGAGTAAAGGGGGCGGTGCTGGAGAGAGAGAGAGAGAGAGAAAGGAAAAGACCCGACAGGCCAGGGGGAGGAGACTGTCCATTCTTCAAAAACAGAAAAACATTTCCCTCCTTTCTGTCCACACACACACACACACACACACACACTATGACACATGTCCCAGTAACATATAGACTAGTGCTGGGACCAAAGCAGTACATCTGTAACAGGCAGCACTTAACAGACACTGTCCACTTCATCTAATAATCAATACAAAGAATAAACAGTACCAGTCTCTATTTCAAAATCAACTTTACTTATAATTTACCAAGTAAACAGAAGTTCAGTTGACCAATCTCTCTGCTGAAAACACAGCTGCTGATGTCATATGTTCCAAGTTGTGGCTGTATCTACAAATCCACACGTTTGGCTCTGAGAGTCTGATCTGTCTGACAACCATGTGGACACTCTCTGCCTGAATCCTCTGAGTCTCTGCTTCTCTCCAGCATTTTTTTTCATAAACTATTAAAGGTGAAAGGTCACATCAACTTAAAGTTATACAGCAAATCGCCCCAGAGCATTTCTGAGTAAATTTGATTCAAAAGTTGAGTTTATGAAAATATTACGTAAGGGGAGCGTGTGTTTTTTTTTTTTTTTTCCATGAGGCTGCTGAGAGCGGGCCAGGCTGCTGCGTGTTGGTATGTGTGCGTGTGCGTGTGCGTGTGTATGCGTGAGTGAGTGTGTGAGTGTGTGTGTGTGTGTGAGTGAGTGAGTGTGTGTGTGTGTGTGTGTGTTTCTATGCTGAAGGAGCAGAGCTTAGGCAGGGGAGCCACTGACTGTGCTATAAGGGGCTCATTTACAGGAAAGAGATTGTGGCGGACACAAAAGTTAACAGAATTTTGATTCAGAGATAAGGAGTGGTTATTGCTGTTGAATAACTGTCGATTTGAGGAGAACCGGAACAATTCATTTTCAATACAGTCATTTTGGAGAATTTTGCAGAACTCTGATTGATCCATTTTGAACTGTAAGAGGTGTTTTAGCTGAACATAGAGCTCCATGGTCATCAGGACTAAATGACTGCATAGCACTGTCTGACTTAGAGGACGACACAGGGAGAGAGAAAGAGAAAACAAATGAGGGGGGGGGGGGTACCTTTAAGATATCAGACATTTCATTGACATTCAGTTTTAACAGGAGAAACATCAGCTTATACTCAGACAAAACCACACTACTGGGAACACTGGTTAAAATGTGTTTATCTGTCCATTAAAACCACAGTATTGGCAACACTGGTTAAAATGTATTTATCTGTCCATTAAAACCACAGTACTGGGAACACTGGTTAAAATGTATTTATCTGTCCATTAAAACCACAGTACTGGGAACAATGGTTAAAATGTGTTTATCTGTCCATGAAAACCACAGTACTGGGAACACTGGTTAAAATTTGCTTATTTGTCCATTAAAACCACAGTACAGGGAGCACTAGTTAAAATGTATTTATCAGTCCATTAAATGCTGAGAAAGGCCCTGGCATTGGCGGTGAGCTGAGCATTCCCTTCACTTCAGTGCCTCTGAGAGACTGTGGGAGGATGGAGCCTCAGTGTTAACCTGTCAGAGGCAGTGATCTGCTCTGATTATCATTGTTTTGTCCTGAGATGGATAACAGCAGAGTGCCCTAAACACTGATGTTTTCTCTGTTGGACCCCTGGGGTTGAGTGAAGGAGGTATTGTGAAGAAACAGTAGAACTCGTAGTTTTGGTGAATGTGTGTGCGTGAGTGTGTGCGTGCATGTGTGAGTGTGTGTTTTCACATTAGGGTCTTCTCTGGGTCACAGTTTCAGTCATGGCTTTTAAAATATTTGGTGACCTCTGAGGCTTGAGAAAAAGTACTTCATTATATCAAAGCCATACTAAACTTCACTTACACGCCCACTGAACCCCACTAACCAGCCCACTCGTCCCCACGGACACGCCCACTTAACCCCACTGACTTGCCTACTCAACTCCACGGACACGCCCACTTAACCCCACTAACCAGCCCACTCGTCCCCACGGACACGCCCACTTAACCCCACTGACTTGCCTACTCAACTCCACGGACACGCCCACTGAACCCCACTAACCAGCCTACTCAACTCCACGGACACGCCCACTGAACCCCACTAACCAGCCCACTCATCTCCACGGACACACCCACTTAATCTCACTGATCCGCCCTCTCATCTCCACTGGCCTGCCCACTCAGGCCCTGCTTTAAAAATCCGACCAATGAGAGCCAAAAACACGGAGCCCATTAAATGCACTTGGTCCACACTCCAGTTTACATTTGAGCATGTAAAATGATCCAGAGTGTTGGACTTTCTCAGGTGGAGAGCACAGGTACGGTACAGGGCGGGGCCCAGTCCTGAGGGAGGGCTAGATTTGGGACAGGCGGTGAGATATGTGCCTGTCTGGGCCCCAGGGGACAGATAAGACTGTGCAGGCATTGTACCCCCTAAGCATTGTGTCCAGGACTTCCCATGGATCAGACTTCAAACGGAGCATGGACATGTGACCACGGCCGTTGTTTAGTGGTGCTCTTAGGACAAGGAGAGAGGGAGTTATTCTTCTGTCTGAATGAGACCCTAAAAGCTCTCAGCCACCACATCCAGAGCCATCAAACCCAGATAAGCAGCACCACTGCTCCCAGGGGCAGATACAGTTTGAGGTGGAGGGTAAGGTGAGGGGAGGTTGCATAAATTTAAAGTTGAAAAGATTCTGGACTCCAGTCTGTCTCTCTCTCTCTCTCTCTCTCTCTCTCTCTCTGTCTGTCTCTCTCTCACTTGTGCTGTCACTTTCTATCTGTTTCTCTCTCCTGCTTAATTGGGATGTGCATCCATCATTTTATTTACAATGTTCTTCATAAACACTGTGCAGCTACAGGAATATGGCTCAATACTGACCATACAGTGAAACTAAACCAGTGAGTCCACTGTCCACATGTTGAGTCCCTGGTGCTGTCCTCTGTCCTTTGAGTCCAGAAGAAGTCTGCTGGACTAACTCAGTAAACCAGTATCCACATGGCCCCAATGACTGCACTGCTAAACCAGTATCCACACGGCACCAAATGACTGCGCTGCTAAACCAGTATCCACATGGCACCAATTGACTGCACTGCTAAACCAGTATCCACATGGCACCAATTGACTGCACTGCTAAACCAGTATCCACATGGCACCAAATGACTGCGCTGCTAAACCAGTAGCCACATGGCACCAAATGACTGCACTGATCTGGGGGTTCAAACAGGCAAAATAACAGTCACTCCCTGTCACTGTTTTTGTGGGATTGTAATGGGATGTAAAATATTTGTTTGGTGTGTCTGAGTTTGACTGAAGTGGCGCCATTTACAGAACTCTGATATGATGAAAAAAACATTGTGAGAGTTTTAGGTTTCTTCACTTTGGAAGGATTGAAAATGTCAGTGTTCTTTAATACACTGATTTAAATTGTGTGGTTGGACACATCAGACATGATAATTGGACATTAACAATGGCATCATATGACAGACTGAATGATAGTCACAGGGTGACAATAGCTGTTCACTGGCTCCAGTTTCCTGCTCTTGTTGCTGTCCGTGGATTCATGACAACAGGGCATAAAAGCCACAGAGATCAAGCCGTGGGAAGAGCTGAGAGAAAAAAGAAGTCTCTCCACTGTTTGCAGGAGGAGAAATAACCAGAGACAGGTCACAGAGCTGCCTGGACTTCATATCACCCTTTATAAAATCTCTCATATTTAAGGGGGGGGGGGGGGGGGGGGGGGGGGGCTGTTAACCAACCATTTGTAACAATAATTTGTTCCTAGGACTTAAGTTACTGGATCGTTCAAAACCAGGGTCTTAATAATGCTGCAGATCAGCGCCACCTTGTGGCTAAGCTCTGTAACATCACTTTGTGTAAGGCTCTTGCATAGCACATTGCCAGACACCACTGATATTCTCACACTCATGTTAAAGACATTTTTCAATACAAATATCATAAAATGAATCACTACTTAATTTTCAAATTCATAGTTTTCAAATGATATTAATCAAATGAAATGTTTGTTTTTATGGTGAAAAACTGTCTGAGTGAAACTGGGTAGACAGTTTTTGAACATGAGAGCTAATCCTTTGACCTGTTACAGTTGTGTGTGAGGGACAAGTTTACAAAGGCTTAAGATCAGATAGAGGACAGAGGGCGTCTCTAAGGCACAGCCCACACCACCTGTTACACCAGCTGGATCAAAGTGGCTGAGACCAGATCCAGGTCCAGATCCAGGCATCAGCAAACTCCATTGTCAATTCCACTACCTCTGAGCAGCGTGGAAGTTCCAGCGTAAAAAACCCCACTATGGAATCAGTGCTTGAGGACTGGCCTGTGTCTCTGGACATGGTAGGATCCTTACTGCTCAATTCGCTGGAAGGCTGGGACTATTCTGAAGAATGGGACATTTGTTTGAATTTATTCCAGTACCTGTGTCTGGACCTGTTAGGGCACCTGGAGTCACTGCTGGAGGACCGGACCGTGTGCACACAGCTGCTCGGAGCGCTTTGGGCTGAAGAGCCATTGATTTGGGCTTTTCTCAATTTCTGAGTAAGAACATTGAGAGTGCAGGGCCACTGCAGGGGCACCGGAGGACGGCACCGGTCCGGTCCGACTGTGCGGACTCAGTGGAAGCGGACCATGTTGCTGCAGGAGAGAGAGGGAGCGACTGACTGAAGAGATGTCGCAGACAGAGAAGTCTCCATACGTAGAAGGTGACATAACACACAGATAATTGTGTGTGGGTAGGTTTATCTAATAATTACATTCTGCTGTATCCTGATAGCATTAATATTTACAGTTATACAAAGGTAATTACAACTGAATAAAACTAAACACACACACACATATATATATATATATATATATATATATATATATATATATATATATATATATATATATATATATATATATACATATACATATATACAGTTGCAGTTGGAAATATTCAACCCCCTTACTTCAAAAGACATTACAGTGATGTGAACTGAGGCTAATGAAAATATATGACAAAAAGCTTCAAACAACAAAAAAATATTTACTGATACATATTTGAGTTGTTCTGAGAACATGAATTGACTTAACTTTGAGTTAAAAGGAAAAATGTAACTCTTCACACATGTGCATGTGCACTATTATTCAACCCCCAGCTTCAGTACTTTGTGGAGCATCCTTTAGCCTTTATAACTTTTAACAAGTGTTTTCGGTGAGTGCTGACAAGCTTCTTACACCTCTCTATTGGAATCTTTGGCCATTCTTCATGTGCAAAAGCCTCTAACTCACTGATGTTTGATGACGTCCGTGCTGCAACTGCCTTCTTTAAATCCCACCAAAGATTTTCAATGGGATTTGAATCCGGGGACCGAGAAGGCCACTCCAGGACATTCCAAGATCTATTTTCTGACTTTTGCTTGGGGTCACTGTCTTGCTGGAGAGTCCAATGATCACCAAAGTTCAATTTCCCAACAGAAGGCATCACGTCCCTCTTTAAAATGGACTGGTATTTCTGGGAATCCACGATGGCACCTGCACAGTCTAGATTGCCAGTTCATGCAGCAGAAAAACCTCCCCACATCCTCAGTGACCCACCTTCATGCTTGACCGTTGGGATGGTGTTCCTCTGGTCATAAGCCTGGCCTTTCTCATGTCGGACATATCGCTGGTCCATGTGTCCAAACAGTTCCAGCTCAGTTTCATCAGTCCATAGAACTGTCTCCCAAAACTCTGCAGTCCTATCCAAATTCCTCCTGGTATATTCTAGTCGACCTTTGATGTTCTTCGTGGTCAGGGGTGGAGTGGTCAGGGGTGGAGTGGGTTAGGAGTGGACTGGTCAGGAGTGGAGTGGTCAGGGGTAGAGTGGTCAGGAGTGGAGCGGTCAGGGGTAGAGTGGTCAGGAGTGGAGTGGTCAGGAGTGGAGTGGTCAGGGGTAGAGTGGTCAGGAGTGGAGTGGTCAGGGGTAGAGTGGTCAGGAGTGGAGTGGTCAGGGGTGGAGTGGTCAGGAGTTGAGTGGTCAGGAGTGGACTGGTCAGGAGTGGAGTGGTCAGGAGTGGAGTGGTCAGGGGTGGAGTGGTCAGGAGTGGAGTGGGTTAGGAGTGGACTGGTCAGGAGTGGAGTGGTCAGGGGTAGAGTGGTCAGGAGTGGAGTGGTCAGGGGTAGAGTGGTCAGGAGTGGAGTGGTCAGGGGTGGAGTGGTCAGGAGTTGAGTGGTCAGGAGTGGAGTGGTCAGGGGTGGTGGTCAGGGGTGGAGTGCATCATGGAGTCCGGCCATGGAGTGTTTGTTTATTCAGTGTTTGTCTGAAGCCCTTGTCCCGGCAGTCATCAGGTCATCCTGAAGGTATTTTGCAGTAAAACAGGGGGTCAGGTCATCCTGTAGGTATTTTGCAGTAAAACAGGGGGTCAGGTCATCCTGTAGGTATTTTGCAGTAACACAGGGGGTCAGGTCATCCTGTAGGTATTTTGCAGTAACACAGGGGTCAGGTCATCCTGTAGGTGTTTTGCAGTCACACAGGGGGTCAGGTCATCCTGTGGGTATTTTGCAGTAACACAGGGGTCAGGTCATCCTGTAGGTGTTTTGCAGTTACACAGGGGGTCAGGTCATCCTGTAGGTGTTTTGCAGTAAAACAGGGGTCAGGTCATCCTGTAGGTATTTTGCAGTAACACAGGGGGTCAGGTCATCCTGTAGGTATTTTGCAGTCACACAGGGGTCAGGTCATCCTGTAGGTGTTTTGCAGTAACACAGGGGGTCAGGTCATCCTGTAGGTGTTTTGCAGCAACACAGGGGGTCAGGTCATCCTGTAGGTGTTTTGCAGTAACACAGGGGGTCAGGTCATCCTGTAGGTGTTTTGCAGTCACACAGGGGGTCAGGTCATCCTGTAGGTGTTTTGCAGTCACACAGGGGGTCAGGTCATCCTGTAGGTGTTTTGCAGTAACACGGGGTCAGGTCATCCTGTAGGTGTTTTGCAGTCACACAGGGGGTCAGGTCATCCTGTAGGTGTTTTGCAGTTACACAGGGGGTCAGGTCATCCTGTAGGTGTTTTGCAGTAACACAGGGGGTCAGGTCATCCTGTAGGTGTTTTGCAGTAACACAGGGGGTTTTATTCGTTGTCCTGATGAGGTTGCTGAGGGCTCTTGATGGACTTTTGGGTTTTCTCCCATGGCAAGGCAGGTTTGCAGCTGTGTCATAAGTTTTAAACTTCCATATAATGTTCCCAGTGGTGTCTCTTGGAATGTTAAATTTTTGGGAAATCTTCCTGTACCCAATGCCCTTCAGGTGCAATGAAATAATTTCCTCTCTCAGCTTTTGTGACAGCTCCTGAGTCTTACCCATGACTGCTCACCTTGAACGCCTTCATGGGTGGGGTTTATATATGCATCACAGCTGAAGCAAAGTAAGGATCATTATAGAGTTCCCAAAGGCTTATTTATGTTTTAACTCCACTTTAGGCCATAAAAACTAGCTGGCTAGATTAACAAAATATCCTGTTGCTCACAAATACTACATCACACATTTTCTTGGTTGATTTTATGTATCATTCAACTAAGTCATCCAGAGGAAAATCTAGCTCTTTGAAAAGACTTTCATTGGTAAATCCTTACAATCTCTGGGGGGTATTTGAGTATTTCCGACTGCAACTGTACATATATACATACACACATACACGTTTGTGTGTGAAGTTTACATACATATAAATTTCATTGTAATTACCTTTGTTCCATAATCATCCTGATTTTTGCAGTTAAACACAGCAGAGGCAAAACAGGTCAGTACTGTTTTCACTGGTTTAACGGGATAACGCAAGATTAACGTTAGCACGGTATCAAACTGAAACATTCTACCTCCGGTATTACCAAAAGGCCTATACTGCGCCATTCTTGGAGGCGATAGTAAACTACATATCCCATCATACTTAGAAGTAATAGGAAACGTAGAGCTTAGTGTTACGTAAGGGCTCCAAAGGTCCAAAGACTGCAAACATCAGACACTACATTTCTCAATGCCCATGTACAATTGAAGTAGGAACCAGGAACCGGCTTATCACTACAGATTTACCATGGCAAGATATTTAAACACGTAAGATGTCATGTAATCGTTTGTCTTCGGTTATTCTTCTCGTCAAATTATGATTTTACGGCTAGTAGTCCTCTCGGTATTGTTGACTAGAAACTGTTTTGTTTGCCTTTAGCTTGGTGTATAATTCCGGAAGAACTTGCTGTCCTCACACAGTATAAAGTAATGCCTGAAGCACTACTTTTATTCAGGTACGATAAACGTCATTCTTTAACGTTACATCGACGACTTTGGATATTGTAGAGACGCCTTCTGTGACTTGTGAAACATTACCATGTTACGTTACATTGCCACGGTGTTAAAGTAGTTATCGGTGTAGATAACGCGTCCACAGGTTTGTCAACCTCAAAAATTTCCGCAGATCACGCATTTCAGGAACTGGTCCATTTCCCTGCAACTGAACTCTCTCTGTCTCCCTCTGTCTGTCTGTGAGTAGGTGTGTACAGTGATGGTGTGACAGTCTCCGGTATCTCTCTTGGAGTTGGTGTTAAACGGAAAGAATGAGCGGAGTCGCGTTAGGGATAGAAATCGTCGTCGTGTTTTTCTTAGCGTTGTTTCTCCTGCACCGATATGGAGATTTCCGTAGACAGCACCGCATGGTTCTGTTTGCCACCTGTATGGCATGGTACCTCTGCTTTCTTATCGTTTTCATCATTCCTCTGGACGTCAGCACGGTACGAACTTTCATTCCTAATACTCATTAAGCCTACTCATCACTCCGTAGCGCTGTGCAGTTTTCAATTTCTGATCTTCTCTCCACTCATGTCTCTTACACCTGTAGACTATTTATAATCAGTGTAAGCTGGATAACA
>NC_044508.1:452500-475000 GCF_902362185.1 Chanos chanos | reverse complement strand
CTCCCTCAAAGTGCAGTATAACTATTTTAGTATAGGTGGCGCTATAACTACAACTCATAATTGGCACACTGATATAATCTGGAGTGGCCCATTAGTAGCCATTCACCATTTGAGGCTGATCATACCAAGCATCACTACATTATGTCCACTTCCTGTTTTGGTGTGACGTCTCACGCAAATCAATTTTCCGCCATTACCTCATTTCAGGTATCCACTATTCCTTTGTAATTTATCATCACATATGTCTGAAGTTTATTCCAACCAAATTTGAAGGAAATGTGATGAACTCTCGAGGAGGAATTCAGACGAGTTTATACAAAATACGTGAAAAATGCACAAATTACTGCCTGTTGGGCGGAGCCACTTAGTTTCAGTTATAATTCAATCTTAGCCATGATGCAAACTGAACCATGGTCTAAAACCCCAGGTACAAACTACACTGTGTACCATTCAGATGAACTGTTAGACCGCTATTCTTAATGCCTTTCACATACTATCATTCTCTCTCTCTCCCTTTCTTTCTCTCAGGAATGGAGAGAGAAGTATTCTGGGCGGAGCAGAAACACATACTCAGAGCTGAAGGAATCAGATGCTTCCAGTGTGGACAGTAACAGAGGTCAGTACTCAAACAAACACTTTTTTTGAATTTCCTGAATGTTTTATGTGTACATTTTTACATTTTGTTTGTACCTGATTTGTGTGTGGTTGTGTTAATGTTTGTCTCACTTATGTGCATTGTGCATGTGTTCATGTGTGTGTGTGCTGTACCTGTGTTAGTATGTCAGACGTCTCGGCGGGACCTGAGTGATCGAGCTGAGTTACTAGACGATGCTGAGCCAATGGACTTCACAGGAGAGGAACCACTTGACATGGATAACAGGAGGTACTTCACTCACCATCACTCACCATAACACACCACCACTCACCATAACACACCATCACATACCATCACTCACCACCACTCACCATAACACACCATCACTCACCACCACTAACCATCACTCAGCACCACTCACCATAACACACCATCACATACCATCACTCACCATCACATACCATCACTCACCACCACACACCATAACACACCATCACTCACCATAACACACCATCACGTACCATCACTCACCATAACACACCATCACATACCATCACTCACCATCTCTCACCATCACACACCATCACTCACCACCACTCACCATCACACACCATCACTCACCACCACACACCATAACACACCATCACTCACCATAACACACCATCACATACCATCACTCACCATCACATACCATCACTCACCATCACATACCATCACTCACCATCACATACCATCACGTACCATCACTCAGCACCACTCACCATCACTCACCATAACACACCATCACTCACCATCACTCACCATAACACACCATCACTCACCACCACTCACCATAATATACCATCACGTACCATCACTCACCATAACACACCATCACATACCATCACTCACCATCTCTCACCATCACACACCATCACTCACCACCACTCACCATCACACACCATCACTCACCACCACTCACCACCACTCACCATCACACACCATCATGTACCATCACTCACCATAACACACCATCACTCACCACCACTCACTATCACTCACCACCACTCACCATCACATACCACCACTCACCACCACTCACCATAACACACCATCACTCACCATCACTCACCATAACACACCATCACTCACCATCACGTACCATCACTCACCATAACACACCGTCACTCACCATAACACACCATCACTCACCATAACACACTATCACTTACCATCACTCACCATAACACCATCACTCACCATAACACACCATCTCTCACCATCACCCTCATCTGCTCTTCATCCTGATCCCCTTCATTATGCATTTCTTTATTTTAAGAAAACACTTGTAAATCAAAAGCAACATGTAGTGTAGTGACCTTTTGTCACCACTTTGATAACTGAGTGAGAGGACTGAGCTCTTCACTGACTGACTGCAGCAGCAACAACAACAAACGCATGTCCAGAGGTAAAACACAGGGACAACTCAGAATGTGAGGGTTTATTCCAGGCTTACATCAAAGAAACAAGAGAACATGAAAATAAGTTCAATAAATCTTTAAATAATAAGATAAAGACTACGGGGAGTATGAAGTTGCACAGCAAGACACAGACATAAGAAGCTGCTGCCTCTAATCAGCCAAACCTGGCCCTCTCCTGGGCAGGTATTTATCATCCCCCTGGGCACATTCCTCTCCAGGCCTGTAGAGGGTGCAATAAACACCAACCACAAAAAGTTCATTTTGGCTCCAACATGTAGTTCACTCTGCTGATAATTTAATTTTGAAAAAGCAAAACCATCAAAACAGTCAGGAAAAAAAATAGCAAGAACTTCACTAATCTCTTTTTCTATCATTCTGTCTGTCTCTCCATCGCAGATTCACGGCTGGGCGCTACCTCGCCACCTCCTCTTCACGTGCACGCATCTTTGATGATGTATGAACAATACGGAAAGATAGAAGGATTACGGGAAAAGGGAAGATGTCCACTTTTTCACTCCTTACCTCCCAGGAAGGAGTCTGTGTCCTCAATGCTGATGAAAACACATCAATGTTCTGTATCTGCAACAATATGTATTTCCCAAACAGAAACACAGAAGCACATTTGGGTTTCTGAAGATCTTATATTTGTAGTGATGTCCCTCTGAAATCACAGTGTCGCTGTTGTTTTTGATTTTGAAAAAGAACCGTGACTGAATCATTGTTAAAAGGGAATGAAAAGACATTTTGATCCGGTATTTTCAGTTTCAAAAACAAATTCACTCTCTCCTATTAATTTTTGACTGGCTTTAAGTGTTTTGAGTTGAGAGTCTGTTTTCTTCAAAAAGATAAAATCAATGTTTCATCTGATGAAGGGACCATGTTGTTTCAAAACTAGCCGTTAACATAGTTCAGATGAATTACGTTAATCTGACTCAGATTTAATTAGTCCTACATCTACTGACACACAGGGTCACACGTAGAAAGAAAATACACACAAAGTCATTTTTATCTCCCAGGGCATTAACAGGATACCTCTCAAAATACATCTCATCAGAAACCTTACAAATGTTACTCTAACGTTATTCTAACGTCTGCTGTTTGAGCAGATGGCACATAATGTGGCTTGGCTGTTGTTGTGTCAGGGTCAGGAAAGCCTTGTTAAAGAGGATGCCATCTACAGGACCAGCATTATAACATTACCTCACACCAGTGGCCAGTCTGAATCCTGCATCCTGACAAATACTCCCCCTGACTGTCCTGTTAAAGCCAGGCTCCACTCTGAATCCTGCCGGCTGTGTGTCCCGTCTCTAGTTTGGCGTGAAGAGGAGGGTGTAGTGAGAGAGACATAGCTCTGTGTTTTTATGTGAATGTGGCATGTGGCAGTGTGTGGAGAAACAGAGACAGATTAGACTGGTTGTTTGAACAGGTGTGTATCTGTGTTCACATAGCAACAAGTGGAAACAGAGGAGACATACAAAAGGCCACATCTTTTAAGCAAACACAGCAGGGTGTGGCAGACAGACGCAAACTGAATGGGTTTGTTCTGCTGGTACCACATGATGTGAGACATTTAAATACTCTCCTTTGTTGTGTTTGAGTCAAACAGTAGACTGACCAGTCTGCCTAAAGGGACTGTCTCTCTCTCTCCACTGGTCCACCAGTGCCCATCTGACCTCTCAGGCTAGGTTAGCGCTGTCCGTCCAAATCTGATTTTTTGCATATCTGATCAGAATTCGATCTTCCTGATTGACTGTTCGCATTATATATTGCAAGTGATCAGATCCGATCTGTGTGTCCGGGCGGCTATCCTCATTTTTGGTCTCATCCACATTGGTTGCTATAGTAATGACATTGTGCCTGAGAGCAGAGGCAGTCGATATAAACAAACTAAAGTGGAGGGGAATGAAATGGGCTTTGCTTAATTATAACATGGCGATGTGGAGCCACGGGACAAGTTTTATAAAAATAACGAGACAGCGTCAGAGACGGTCAGAGGCTTGCCGCTTCATTTTGTGCAGCCGTCACCGCCGGTATCACTGTCCAACGACCTACAACCGCTCATCAATGGTTCCCTCTGCCACCAGACTGGCATGTTTCCTGTACCTGTGATGTACACGAGAACTTTACGTGGCGTCTAAAGCCACAAACGGAAAAGGAAAACACCTGAATGCAGTCAGAGCAGTCAGACCTAAACACCTGAATGCAGTCAGAGCAGTCAGACCTAAACGGATTTTCAAAAATGAATGTGGTTTGAAACGGATCTGTAAAAATCGGATCTCATGTGATTTTTGCCTGTGCAGACTTGCTACATATGATCAGATTCCAATCGGATATGCACGTAAATCGGATTTTGACTGACTCTGTGAACACAGCCTTACTCAGCATGTTAATGCATACAGAGAGTGTTACCATGGATACACACAACATACAGTCAGTGTCAACACTGATACACACACACACACACACACACACACACACACACACCATACAGCCAGAGTGACAACCCTGATACACACACACACACACACCGTACAGTCAGACTGTCAACACTGATACACACACACCGTACAGTCAGACTGTCAACACTGATACACACACACACTGTACAGTCAGACTGTGAACACTGATACACACACACACACTCACACTGTACAGTCAGACTGTCAACACTGATACACACACACCGTACAGTCAGACTGTCAACACTGAGACACACACACACCGTACAGTCAGACTGTCAACACTGATACACACACACACACTCACACCATACAGTCAGACTGTCAACACTGATACACACACACACACACCATACAGTCAGACTGTCAACACTGAGACACACACACACACACTCACACCATACAGTCAGACTGTCAACCCTGATACACACACACCGTACAGTCAGACTGTCAACCCTGATACACACACACACACACACCATACAGTCAGACTGTCAACACTGATACACACACACACACACACACACACCGTACAGTCAGAGTGACAACACTGATACACACACACCGTACAGTCAGACTGTCAACACTGATACACACACACACACACACCATACAGTCAGACTGTCAACACTGATACACACACACACACACACACACACACACACCGTACAGTCAGAGTGACAACACTGATACACACACACCGTACAGTCAGACTGTCAACACTGATACACACACACACACACCATACAGTCAGACTGTCAACACTGATACACACACACACACACACACACCGTACAGTCAGAGTGACAACACTGATACACACACTAAGAATGAATTGTTTTATTTGGGATGTTTGTGGGTGGAACACATGATGCCCTGACTGGTGATTAATCTTTGAATGATATTATTTCTCCTTTGTTTTCCTCTCTGTAGTTTTCTGTTTCATTGTTTCACAGTATTTATGTTTATGTTTATGTTTATGTTGCATTTTATGTTCCTTTTAGAAGGTCTTTAATGAGAAGTGCTGCAGCACAGTGGCCTGCTTTCCAAAAACTCCTCAAAGAAACGTTTCCAAAACAACTGAGACACAACCTTGTTTTGTCAGTTTGACTCCTTCTGTGTGACTTATGTGGAGTTTATGTGTGTGAGTGTGGTGGGAATGATGTGGGTTTAAACATTTAATCTGACCAGTGACTGTTACTGGGACAAAAGTGATTCATAACAAGTTAGTTGTTTTATTTCATATGAAGGTGTGAAGCCCTAAGCTCTGGTCCTCCTCTGAGACAAGCTGAATTCTCTGACACATCACAGCAAAGGTCCTTTTACTGCTTTAGTAAGTAGCACAGGGTCGTAAGAGGAGCCTTAGCAGGCTGCGTGTGTATGCGTGTGCGTGAGTTTACGGTGATGTGAAGTTTGATGTTAATCTGTCACTCTGCACAATTCTGTCAATGTCCTGAAAATAAGAGAAGAAGAAGTGTAAGACACTGTGTATGAGTGTGTGTGTGAGTGAGGATGTGTGTGTGTGTGTATGTGAGTGAGGATGTGTGTGTGTGTGTGAGAGTGTGTGTGCGTGCATGTGTGTGAAGACACTGTGTACGAGTGTGTATGTGAGTGAGGATGTGTGTGTGTGTGTGTGTGTGTGAGTGAAGACACTGTGTACGAGTGTGTATGTGAGTGAGGATGTGTGTGTGTGTGTGTGTGAAGACACTGTGTACGAGTGTGTATGTGAGTGAGGATGTGTGTGTGTGTGTGTGTATGAGTGAGGATGTGTGTGTGTGTGTGTGTGTGAAGACACTGTGTACGAGTGTGTATGTGAGTGAGGATGTGTGCGTGTGTGTGTGTGTATGAGTGAGGATGTGTGTGTGTGTGTGTGTGTGAAGACACTGTGTACGAGTGTGTGTGTGAGTGAGGATGTGTGCGTGTGTATGTGAGTGAGGATGTGTGTGTGTGTGCGTGTGTATGTGAGTGAGGATGTGCGTGCTTGTGTGTGTGTGTGTGTGTGTGAGTGAGGATGTGTGTGTGTGTATGTGTGTGTGTGTGTGAGTGAGGATGTGTGTGTGTGTGTGTGTTTGTGAGGATGTGCGTGTGTGTATGTGAGTGAGGATGTGCGTGTGTGTATGTGAGTGAGGATGTGTGTGTGTGTGTGTGTGTGTGAGTGAGGATGTGCGTGTGTGTATGTGAGTGAGGATGTGCGTGTGTGTATGTGAGTGAGGATGTGTGTGTGTGTGTGTGTGTATGTGAGTGAGGATGTGTGTGTGTGTGTGTGTGTGTGTGAGTGAGGATGTGTGTGTGTGTGTGTGTGAGTGAGGATGTGTGTGTGTGTGTGTGTGTGTGTGAAGACACTGATTTATACTTCTGTGTAGGCTGTACAGGCTGTGTAGGCTGTCGTAGCCGTTGTGAGTGTTTATACTTCGCTGTGTAATGAAACCTTCACAAGGCTAGTTTGCGCTGGGATTTCTATGCCACTGTGTTGATTTCCTCGTGCATTACAAACGATTTTGAGAATAACGTTAAATAAAAAGTTGGAATTCAGTCCTTGCACAGCAATATCTGTAAAATAAGTTTTGCGTTCAAAAGAAGGACGAGTTTCTAAACTGTGGGGGACAAATAAACGGAGCTCTCAAAATAATGAGTGTTCAGTTCACCGCTTTGCCGAAAACGTTCAATGGCGACTGAAACTGAGTGGATCATATTGGAGGCGCTAATAAATGTTAAACAACGGTTACTTTTACTGAAATGACTGCAACACAGAAAAGAGAGAAGACATTGGAGGAGATGGTGTGTACGACCATTGAACTGATTGAGCAGAAGGAGGGTGATCCTACCAAACGGACCGATCACAGTTGTTGTGGTCTGCATCGACGCACGTGGCAGAGACGCATAGTTACATTTCTAGGGAGGTGCGCGTCAGGCTACGGCGTAGGGCACGCGGCTAGGCAGAGCCTGGGACGTACCTAGACCGTAGATTTGACACAGAAGTATAAATTGGGCTTAAGACTGCGTATGTGAGTGAGGATATGTGTTTGTGTGTCAGGACTCACAGTGAGCTGGTACTGGGTGGACTGGTCCATTAGGTCTTGTAGCAGGGGATACTGGTATAGAAGTGAGAAGGGGATTTTGTCATCTGGCTTAAAGCCCAGCTCACCAAACATTCTCACCAAATCCTGCACACGAAAACCAGCAACAAATACCACATTCAGAAATAACACCACGTTTGAAAGAAACATCACACTCTGAACAAACATCAAATTCTGAACGCACTACATTCAGAATAAACACACACTACATTCAGAATAAACACACACTACATTCAGAATAAACACACACTACATTCAGAATAAACACACACTAAACATGGTGTTTGGTGTGTTGTGTACTGGTCTGTATGGTGTGTTCTGTACTGGTCTGTGGGGTGTGTTGTGTACTGGTCTGTGGGGTGTATTGTGTACTGGTCTGTATGGTGTGTTGTGTACTGGTCTGTATGGTGTGTTCTGTACTGGTCTGTATGGTGTGTTCTGTACTGGTCTGTGGGGTGTGTTCTGTACTGGTCTGTATGGTGAGTTCTGTACTGGTCTGTGGGGTGTATTGAGTTCGGTCTGTATGGTGTGTTCTGTACTGGTCTGTATGGTGTGTTCTGTACTGGTCTGTGGGGTGTGTTCTGTACTGGTCTGTGGGGTGTATTGTGTACTGGTCTGTATGGTGTATTGTGTACTGGTCTGTATGGTGTGTTGTGTACTGGTCTGTATGGTGTGTTGTGTACTGGTCTGTATGGTGTGTTGTGTACTGGTCTGTATGGTGAGTTCTGTACTGGTCTGTATGGTGAGTTCTGTACTGGTCTGTATGGTGTGTTCTGTACTGGTCTGTGGGGTGCATTCTGTACTGGTCTGTGGGGTGTGTTCTGTACTGGTCTGTGGGGTGTATTGTGTACTGGTCTGTATGGTGTGTTCTGTACTGGTCTGTATGGTGTGTTCTGTACTGGTCTGTGGGGTGTGTTCTGTACTGGTCTGTGGGGTGTATTGTGTACTGGTCTGTATGGTGTATTGTGTACTGGTCTGTATGGTGTGTTGTGTACTGGTCTGTATGGTGTGTTGTGTACTGGTCTGTATGGTGTGTTCTGTACTGGTCTGTATGGTGAGTTCTGTACTGGTCTGTGGGGTGAGTTCTGTACTGGTCTGTGGGGTGTGTTCTGTACTGGTCTGTGGGGTGAGTTCTGTACTGGTCTGTATGGTGTGTTCTGTACTGGTCTGTATGGTGTGTTCTGTACTGGTCTGTATGGTGTATTCTGTGCTGGTCTGTATGGTGAGTTCTGTACTGGTCTGTATGGTGAGTTCTGTACTGGTCTGTATGGTGTGTTCTGTACTGGTCTGTATGGTGTATTCTGTGCTGGTCTGTATGGTGAGTTCTGTACTGGTCTGTATGGTGAGTTCTGTACTGGTCTGTATGGTGTGTTCTGTACTGGTCTGTGGGGTGCATTCTGTACTGGTCTGTATGGTGAGTTCTGTACTGGTCTGTGGGGTGTATTGTGTACTGGTCTGTATGGTGTATTGTGTACTGGTCTGTATGGTGTGTTGTGTACTGGTCTGTATGGTGTGCATTCTGTACTGGTCTGTATGGTGCATTCTGTACTGGTCTGTATGGTGAGTTCTGTACTGGTCTGTGGGGTGAGTTCTGTACTGGTCTGTGGGGTGTGTTCTGTACTGGTCTGTGGGGTGTGTTCTGTACTGGTCTGTGGGGTGTATTGTGTACTGGTCTGTATGGTGTATTCTGTGCTGGTCTGTATGGTGAGTTCTGTACTGGTCTGTATGGTGTGTTCTGTACTGGTCTGTATGGTGTGTTCTGTACTGGTCTGTATGGTGTATTCTGTGCTGGTCTGTATGGTGAGTTCTGTACTGGTCTGTATGGTGAGTTCTGTACTGGTCTGTATGGTGTGTTCTGTACTGGTCTGTATGGTGTATTCTGTGCTGGTCTGTATGGTGAGTTCTGTACTGGTCTGTATGGTGAGTTCTGTACTGGTCTGTATGGTGTGTTCTGTACTGGTCTGTGGGGTGCATTCTGTACTGGTCTGTATGGTGAGTTCTGTACTGGTCTGTGGGGTGTGTTCTGTACTGGTCTGTATGGTGCATTCTGTACTGGTCTGTATGGTGTGTTCTGTACTGGTCTGTATGGTGCATTCTGTACTGGTCTGTATGGTGAGTTCTGTACTGGTCTGTATGGTGTGTTCTGTACTGGTCTGTGGGGTGTGTTCTGTACTGGTCTGTATGGTGTGTTCTGTACTGGTCTGTATGGTGTGTTCTGTACTGGTCTGTATGGTGTATTCTGTACTGGTCTGTGGGGTGCATTCTGTACTGGTCTGTATGGTGAGTTCTGTACTGGTCTGTATGGTGAGTTCTGTACTGGTCTGTGGGGTGTGTTCTGTACTGGTCTGTATGGTGCATTCTGTACTGGTCTGTATGGTGAGTTCTGTACTGGTCTGTATGGTGAGTTCTGTACTGGTCTGTGGGGTGTGTTCTGTACTGGTCTGTATGGTGCATTCTGTACTGGTCTGTATGGTGTGTTCTGTACTGGTCTGTATGGTGCATTCTGTACTGGTCTGTATGGTGAGTTCTGTACTGGTCTGTATGGTGAGTTCTGTACTGGTCTGTGGGGTGTGTTCTGTACTGGTCTGTATGGTGTGTTCTGTACTGGTCTGTATGGTGTGTTCTGTACTGGTCTGTATGGTGTATTCTGTGCTGGTCTGTATGGTGAGTTCTGTACTGGTCTGTATGGTGAGTTCTGTACTGGTCTGTATGGTGTGTTCTGTACTGGTCTGTGGGGTGCATTCTGTACTGGTCTGTATGGTGCATTCTGTACTGGTCTGTATGGTGAGTTCTGTACTGGTCTGTATGGTGAGTTCTGTACTGGTCTGTATGGTGAGTTCTGTACTGGTCTGTGGGGTGTGTTCTGTACTGGTCTGTATGGTGAGTTCTGTACTGGTCTGTGGGGTGTATTGTCTACTGGTCTGTGGGGTGTATTGTGTACTGGTCTGTATGGTGTGTTGTGTACTGGTCTGTATGGTGAGTTCTGTACTGGTCTGTGGGGTGTGTTCTGTACTGGTCTGTATGGTGTATTGTGTACTGGTCTGTATGGTGTGTTGTGTACTGGTCTGTGGGGTGTGTTCTGTACTGGTCTGTATGGTGTATTGTGTACTGGTCTGTATGGTGTGTTGTGTACTGGTCTGTGGGGTGTGTTCTGTACTGGTCTGTATGGTGAGTTCTGTACTGGTCTGTATGGTGAGTTCTGTACTGGTCTGTATGGTGTGTTCTGTACTGGTCTGTATGGTGAGTTCTGTACTGGTCTGTATGGTGTATTGTGTACTGGTCTGTATGGTGAGTTCTGTACTGGTCTGTATGGTGTATTGTGTACTGGTCTGTGGGGTGTGTTCTGTACTGGTCTCTGGTACAGTACCTCTCTGCTGCCACTGCCGCTGGCGTGGAAACGGTTTTGATCATGGAATTTGGTGGAAGCATGACTGATGACTGTGAGTAGAGCGTCCAGACACACACCCTCTGTAGCATCACTAATGGCCTTTACTGCATCTGCATCTTCGTCTTCATCCTCATCTTCATCTATGCCCTCTGCCTGATCCTCAATGCATGATACAGACTGCACACACACACACAACCTGCATTCAATATAACAGACTGTATACTGTGTGTGTGTGTGTGTGTTATACCTGTAGCAGTGGGCTGGTTGTGTGTGTGTGTGTGTTACCAGTAGCAGTGGGCTGGTTGTGTGTGTGTTTGTGTGTGTGTGTGTGTGTTACCTGTAGCAGTGGGCTGGTTGTGTGTGTGTGTAAGGCCTGTCCCGTCAGCAGGCTGAGGGCTCGTATGAAGCCCTGTTTGGGCTCTTGGTGTGAGCACAAATACAGGAGCATCCTCACGTAGTCCAGTTTAGGAGGAACAGAGGAGTGGTCGGCAAACAGCAGGAAAAAAAACTTCACACAAACACATACACGCACACACACACACACACACCAAACATCAGATAGCTGTCAGTTACATTGGCAGGGGTGTATATTGTATGGTTATTAGTATGAGTTGTCCATACTCTAATCTGTGTCTCTTATGAAATACCTTTCTCAGGTTGGCCAGTCTGTCATAAGGCAGCAGATTTATGGGCTCATCCGGGACCAGAAGAACTCTCTCAGCTGGAAACCACAACTCCGTCTAACAGAAACAAACACACACACATTCAGAACATTCAGAATCAGCACATACACTGTGTGTCGTACCACAGACCCAAACTCCTTAAGTGGCTCTGCCCCTTCACCATGTTCCTGCCTCACTCTTTACACTGGCCCCAGTCTCACTCTTTACACTGGCACCAGTCTCACTCTTTACACTGGCCCCAGTCTCACTCTTTACACTGGCCCCAGTCTCACTCTTTACACTGGCCCCAGTCTCACTCTTTACACTGGCCCCAGTCTCACTCTTTACACTGGCTCCAGTCTCACTGTTTACACTGGCTCCAGTCTCATTGTTTACACTGGTTCCAGTCTCGTTCTTTACATTGGCTGTGAGAACTGAATTTCAGCACATTTAAAAAATCACACCTTTGTCATACACCCTCACTGTTTACTGTGAGAATGACACTAAATACCACTGCACTGTCCGATACCACCGCACTGTCCGATACCACCGCACTGTCCAATACCGCACCACTGTCCGATACCACCGCACTGTCCAATACCGCACCACTGTCCGATACCACTGCACTGTCCGATACCACACCACTGTCCGATACCACCGCACTGTCCGATACCACCGCACTGTCCAATACCGCACCACTGTCCGATACCACTGCACTGTCCGATACCACGCCACTGTCCGATACCGCACCACTGTCCGATACCACTGCACTGTCCGATACCACGCCACTGTCCGATACCACCGCACTGTCCGATACCACCGCACTGTCCAATACCGCACCACTGTCCGATACCACTGCACTGTCCGATACCACGCCACTGTCCGATACCACGCCACTGTCCGATACCCCCGCACTGTCCGATACCCCCGCACTGTCCGATACCCCCGCCACTGTCCGATACCACGCCACTGTCCGATACCACGCCACTGTCCGATACCACCGCACTGTCCGATACCACGCCACTGTCCGGTATCACGCCACTGTCCGATACCCCCGCCACTGTCCGGTATCACGCCACTGTCCGATACCACTGCATTGTCCGGTATCACGCCACTCTCCGATACCCCCGCCACTGTCCGGTATCACGCCACTGTCCGATACCACGCCACTGTTCTTTTAAATCAAAATACAATGTTCAGTGTACCTGTGTGTGTTTTTGTGTGTGTATGTACAGCATGTGTGTCTATGTATTGTGCATGTGCGTGTTTGTGTGTTGCATGAATATGTAGCACCTGTAGGTAGTGGTCCTCAGTAATAAATCCAGTGTTTTGGGGGTCGTTGGCTCTGAATCGTTCCAGAGTTTGCAGTAACTGAGTGACTGAGGGAATGGGCCATGGCAGAGCCGCGCTCAGCAGGAACCGACGCCAGTCCAGCACCCCGCTGTCTCCAGCCAGCAATGACGCCAGCTCCTGCACCTGCACACACACATTAACACATATCAGCATCTACACACACACATTAACACATATTAACATCTACACACACACACATTAACACATATCAGCATCTACACACACACATTAACACATATTAACATCTACACACACACACATTAACACATATCAGCATCTACACACACACATTAACACATATTAACATCTACACACACACACATTAACACATATCAGCATCTACATACACACACATTAACACATATCAGCATCTACACACACACACATTAACACATATTAACATCTACACACACACACACATTAACACATATCAACATCTACACACACACACACACACACACACACACACACACATTAACACATATCAACATCTACACACACATACATTAACACATATCAGCATCTATGTACACACACATTTCAGTACATACAGACAATAATAGACATACACACTGTGTGTGACAGTACCTGTGAGTCAGACAATAACATATACACACTGTGTCTGACAGTACCTGTGAGTCAGACATGGTTTTCCAGGCCTCAGGAAGGGCATCAGAGCCCAGACTCACACACATCAACTCCTTCAGAATCTCACATAGGCCTGTGCTGCTAACAACACCTGTCAAAACACACACACACACAGTCAACCACATCTGTAAATGCCATCATATTCCAAAGACCTTTTCCAAAAGTAGGCCTCAGAGTAGTAGGCTGTAGTGTGCCATGCTCACCAGAGGGGGAGACCTTGTACAGCTGTGAGTAGAGCGCCCCCAGCTGGGCGATGGTGAGAGTGCTCTCTGTGGGCGTCTCTAAGGGAGGTGGAGGAGGAGGAGGGCGGGGACTGGGAACCATGCGTGTGTCTCCATCCATGAAGAAATCGCTACACACCAGGACCAACTCCAGTCTGAGCTGCAGCCCTTTCTCAATATGACACTGCACTACCTCCACCATCTGCTCTATACTACACACACACACACACATACATATTCACACACACACACACACACACACACACACTTCAATCCGTGTAAGGGAGACTTCTATGTGTGAGGTAACAGTGGGAGAAAAGAAACTCTCCTGACAATCAGCTCCAGGGTTTCATCCCTGATTCCTGTTCACACTCAGTTACACTGCTGCTCCTGTTCACACTCAGTTACACTGCCGCTCCTGTTCACACTCAGTTACACTGCCGCTACTGCTCACACTCAGTTACACTGCCGCTCCTCTCCACACTCAGTTACACTGCCGCTCCTCTCCACACTCAGTTACACTGCCGCTCCTCTCCACACTCAGTTACACTGCCGCTACTGCTCACACTCAGTTACACTGCCGCTCCTCTCCACACTCAGTTACACTGCCGCTCCTGTTCACACTCAGTTACACTGCCGCTCCTCTCCACACTCAGTTACACTGCCGCTCCTGTTCACACTCAGTTACACTGCCGCTCCTGTTCACACTCAGTTACACTGCCGCTCCTCTCCACACTCAGTTACACTGCTGCTCCTCTCCACACTCAGTTACACTGCCGCTCCTCTCCACACTCAGTTACACTGCTGCTCCTGTTCACACTCAGTTACACTGCTGCTCCTCTCCACACTCAGTTACACTGCCGCTCCTGTTCACACTCAGTTACACTGCCGCTCCTCTCCACACTCAGTTACACTGCCGCTCCTCTCCACACTCAGTTACACTGCCGCTCCTGTTCACACTCAGTTACACTGCCGCTCCTCTCCACACTCAGTTACACTGCCGCTCCTCTCCACACTCAGTTACACTGCCGCTCCTGTTCACACTCAGTTACACTGCCGCTCCTCTCCACACTCAGTTACACTGCTGCTCTTGTTCACACTCAGTTACACTGCCGCTCCTGTTCACACTCAGTTACACTGCCGCTCCTGTTCACACTCAGTTACACTGCTGCTCCTCTCCACACTCAGTTACACTGCTGCTCCTGTTCACACTCAGTTACACTGCCGCTACTGTTCACACTCAGTTACACTGCTGCTCCTGTTCACACTCAGTTACACTGCCGCTCCTGTTCACACTCAGTTACACTGCTGCTCCTGTTCACACTCAGTTACACTGCCGCTACTGTTCACACTCAGTTACACTGCCGCTCCTGTTCACACTCAGTTACACTGCCGCTACTGTTCACACTCAGTTACACTGCCGCTCCTCTCCACACTCAGTTACACTGCTGCTCCTCTCCACACTCAGTTACACTGCCGCTCCTCTCCACACTCAGTTACACTGCTGCTCTTGTTCACACTCAGTTACACTGCCGCTCCTCTCCACACTCAGTTACACTGCCGCTCCTGTTCACACTCAGTTACACTGCCGCTCCTCTCCACACTCAGTTACACTGCCGCTCCTCTCCACACTCAGTTACACTGCCGCTCCTGTTCACACTCAGTTACACTGCCGCTCCTCTCCACACTCAGTTACACTGCTGCTCTTGTTCACACTCAGTTACACTGCCGCTCCTGTTCACACTCAGTTACACTGCCGCTCCTCTCCACACTCAGTTACACTGCCGCTCCTGTTCACACTCAGTTACACTGCCGCTCCTGTTCACACTCAGTTACACTGCCGCTCCTGTTCACACTCAGTTACACTGCCGCTCCTGTTCACACTCAGTTACACTGCTGCTCTTGTTCACACTCAGTTACACTGCCGCTCCTGTTCACACTCAGTTACACTGCCGCTCCTCTCCACACTCAGTTACACTGCCGCTCCTCTCCACACTCAGTTACACTGCCGCTCCTGTTCACACTCAGTTACACTGCCGCTCCTGTTCACACTCAGTTACACTGCTGCTCCTCTCCACACTCAGTTACACTGCCGCTCCTCTCCACACTCAGTTACACTGCTGCTCTTGTTCACACTCAGTTACACTGCCGCTCCTCTCCACACTCAGTTACACTGCCGCTCCTGTTCACACTCAGTTACACTGCCGCTCCTCTCCACACTCAGTTACACTGCCGCTCCTCTCCACACTCAGTTACACTGCCGCTCCTGTTCACACTCAGTTACACTGCCGCTCCTCTCCACACTCAGTTACACTGCTGCTCTTGTTCACACTCAGTTACACTGCCGCTCCTGTTCACACTCAGTTACACTGCCGCTCCTCTCCACACTCAGTTACACTGCTGCTCTTGTTCACACTCAGTTACACTGCCGCTCCTCTCCACACTCAGTTACACTGCCGCTCCTGTTCACACTCAGTTACACTGCCGCTCCTGTTCACACTCAGTTACACTGCCGCTCCTGTTCACACTCAGTTACACTGCTGCTCTTGTTCATAGGTAGTGAATGGACCAGAGCTAGACTCACAGCTTGGACAAATATATGACATTCATTCATTCACTTGTCCAACTCACCTCTTCATCTCTGCCAGGTACTGCCTGTCCAGCCAGTCCTCCATCCTGCTGTAGGCGTCATCAGCTCTCTGCTGCACACTCTGCACTGTCCTCAATCCATACTTCTTAATGAGGTTCAAACGCTGCTTCATAGCAGCCTCTACACACACACAACACACACACGCAGTATCACATACACACAACACACACACACACACAACACACACACGCAGTATCACATACACACACACACACACGCAGTATCACACACACACAACACACACACACGCAGTATCACATACACACAACACACACACGCACACACACACACACACACAACACACACATGCAGTATCACATACACACAACACACACACGCAGTATCACATACACACAACACACACACACACAACACACACATGCAGTATCACATACACACAACACACACACATGCAGTATCACATACACACAACACACACACACACACACGCAGTATCACATACACACAACACACGCAGTATCACATACACACAACATACACACACACAGTATCACATACACACAACACACACACGCAGTATCACATACACACAACACACACACACACACACACACACGCAGTATCACATACACACAACACACACATGCAGTATCACATACACACAACATACACACACACACAGTATCACATACACACAACATACACACACACGCAGTATCAAATACACACAACACACACACACACACACACACGCAGTATCAAATACACACAACATACACACACACACAACGCACACACAGACCACACACACATACAATAACAGATACACACACCACACACAATTATAAACATACAGTATCACTTACACACAACACACACACACACACACACACACACACACACACAGTATCACATACACACAACACACACACACACACAAACCAATCATAAAATATATATATTAAAAAAAGTATCCATACTGAATGCATGAGTTTTTTTTAAGCTCTACGCACAGCTCTACTGCACTCTACACACACACACACACACACACACACACACACACACACCATACAAACCCACTAAACCGAGAAGCCCTTACCCTCATGCTGGAGAGCCGCAGCAAATTCCTGTCTGATTCTTCCTCTTATATTTCTCTTCTTCACGTCCTCCAAGTCCTCATCCAGTGAAGGAGCAGGACTGGGCTCTGGAGCCGGAGAGAGCGCCCCTACAGGCCAACAAGACACATTACATGCCGAACAAAACACACAATTCGCCTATTACTGGGTTTTCTCCCTTTACCACCACGGACATCGAAATCTGACAGATAAACACTGAAGAAGAGCGACAAAATAAAGACTAAACAGACTCTGAGCACAGACTGAATAAAGACTATAAACAGACTCTGAACACAGACTGAATAAAGACTAAACAGACTCTGAGCACAGACTGAATAAAGACTATAAACAGACTCTGAGCACAGACTGAATAAAGACTATAAACAGACTCTGAACACAGACTGAATAAAGACTAAACAGACTCTGAGCACAGACTGAATAAAGACTATAAACAGACTCTGAGCACAGACTGAATAAAGACTATAAACAGACTCTGAGCACAGACTGAATAAAGACTATAAACAGACTCTGAACACAGACTGAATAAAGACTATAAACAGACTCTGAACACAGACTGAATAAAGACTATAAACAGACTCTGAGCACAGACTGAATAAAGACTATAAACAGACTCTGAACACAGACTGAATAAAGACTAAACAGACTCTGAGCACAGACTGAATAAAGACTATAAACAGCCTCTGAGCACAGACTGAATAAAGACTATAAACAAACTCTGAGCACAGACTGAATAAAGACTATAAACAGACTCTGAACACAGACTGAATAAAGACTATAAACAGACTCTGAGCACAGACTGAATAAAGACTATAAACAGACTCTGAGCACAGACTGAATAAAGACTATAAACAGACTCTGAGCACAGACTGAATAAAGACTAAACAGACTCTGAGCACAGACTGAATAAAGACTATAAACAGACTCTGAGCACAGACTGAATAAAGACTATAAGCAGACTCTGAGCACAGACTGAATAAAGACTATAAACAGACTCTGAGCACAGACTGAATAAAGACTAAACAGACTCTGAGCACAGACTGAATAAAGACTATAAACAGACTCTGAGCACAGACTGAATAAAGACTATAAACAGACTCTGAACACAGACTGAATAAAGACTAAACAGACTCTGAGCACAGACTGAATAAAGACTATAAACAGACTCTGAGCACAGACTGAATAAAGACTAAACAGACTCTGAGCACAGACTGAATAAAGACTATAAACAGACTCTGAGCACAGACTGAATAAAGACTATAAACAGACTCTGAACACAGACTGAATAAAGACTATAAACAGACTCTGAGCACAGACTGAATAAAGACTGTAAACAGACTCTGAGCACAGACTGAATAAAGACTAAACAGACTCTGAGCACAGACTGAATAAAGACTATAAACAGACTCTGAGCACAGACTGAATAAAGACTATAAGCAGACTCTGAGCACAGACTGAATAAAGACTATAAACAGACTCTGAGCACAGACTGAATAAAGACTATAAACAGACTCTGAGCACAGACTGAATAAAGACTATAAACAGACTCTGAGCACAGACTGAATAAAGACTAAACAGACTCTGAGCACAGACTGAATAAAGACTATAAACAGACTCTGAGCACAGACTGAATAAAGACTATAAACAGACTCTGAGCACAGACTGAATAAAGACTAAACAGACTCTGAGCACAGACTGAATAAAGACTATAAACAGACTCTGAGCACAGACTGAATAAAGACTATAAACAGACTCTGAGCACAGACTGAATAAAGACTATAAACAGACTCTGAACACAGACTGAATAAAGACTATAAACAGACTCTGAGCACAGACTGAATAAAGACTATAAACAGACTCTGAGCACAGACTGAATAAAGACTAAACAGACTCTGAGCACAGACTGAATAAAGACTATAAACAGACTCTGAGCACAGACTGAATAAAGACTATAAGCAGACTCTGAGCACAGACTGAATAAAGACTATAAACAGACTCTGAGCACAGACTGAATAAGACTATAAACAGACTCTGAGCACAGACTGAATAAAGACTATAAACAGACTCTGAGCACAGACTGAATAAAGACTATAAACAGACTCTGAGCACAGACTGAATAAAGACTATAAACAGACTCTGGGCACAGACTGAATAAAGACTATAAACAGACTCTGAACACAGACTGAATAAAGACTATAAACAGACTCTGAGCACAGACTGAATAAAGACTATAAACAGACTCTGAGCACAGACTGAATAAAGACTAAACAGCCTCTGAGCACAGACTGAATAAAGACTATAAACAGACTCTGGGCACAGACTGAATAAAGACTATAAACAAACTCTGAGCACAGACTGAATAAAGACTATAAACAGACTCTGAGCACAGACTGAATAAAGACTATAAACAGACTCTGAGCACAGACTGAATAAAGACTATAAACAGACTCTGAACACAGACTGAATAAAGACTATAAACAGACTCTGAGCACAGACTGAATAAAGACTAAACAGACTCTGAGCACAGACTGAATAAAGACTATAAACAGACTCTGAGCACAGACTGAATAAAGACTATAAGCAGACTCTGAGCACAGACTGAATAAAGACTATAAACAGACTCTGAGCACAGACTGAATAAAGACTAAACAGACTCTGAGCACAGACTGAATAAAGACTATAAACAGACTCTGAACACAGACTGAATAAAGACTAAACAGACTCTGAGCACAGACTGAATAAAGACTATAAACAGACTCTGAACACAGACTGAATAAAGACTATAAACAGACTCTGAGCACAGACTGAATAAAGACTATAAACAGACTCTGAGCACAGACTGAATAAAGACTAAACAGCCTCTGAGCACAGACTGAATAAAGACTATAAACAGACTCTGGGCACAGACTGAATAAAGACTATAAACAAACTCTGAGCACAGACTGAATAAAGACTATAAACAGACTCTGAGCACAGACTGAATAAAGACTATAAACAGACTCTGAGCACAGACTGAATAAAGACTATAAACAGACTCTGAGCACAGACTGAATAAAGACTATAAACAGACTCTGAACACAGACTGAATAAAGACTATAAACAGACTCTGAGCACAGACTGAATAAAGACTAAACAGACTCTGAACACAGACTGAATAAAGACTATAAACAGACTCTGAGCACAGACTGAATAAAGACTATAAACAGACTCTGAACACAGACTGAATAAAGACTATAAACAGACTCTGAGCACAGACTGAATAAAGACTATAAACAGACTCTGAGCACAGACTGAATAAAGACTATAAACAGACTCTGAGCACAGACTGAATAAAGACTATAAACAGACTCTGAGCACAGACTGAATAAAGACTAAACAGCCTCTGAGCACAGACTGAATAAAGACTATAAACAGACTCTGGGCACAGACTGAATAAAGACTATAAACAAACTCTGAGCACAGACTGAATAAAGACTATAAACAGACTCTGAGCACAGACTGAATAAAGACTATAAACAGACTCTGAGCACAGACTGAATAAAGACTATAAACAGACTCTGAGCACAGACTGCTACTGAAGGAGAGTGGGACTGACGAATTCTACCTCTGACTGAACATTACCTTTCTTTTTACCAGACTTTTTCTTGTCCTTGGCGGAGTTGGGGGGAGGAGCGGAGGCCTGAGAGACTCTCTGCAAACGCTCCCTCTCCATCTGAGCCTCCTCATTCTCCTCTGCTTCTCTCCGCTGAGCTTCTGCTGACACCTGACACACACACACACACACACACACAGTAAACACCAAATACTCACACACACACAGTAAACACCAAATACTCACACACACACAGTAAACACCAAATACTCACACACACAGCATAAACACCAAATACTCACACACACACAGTAAACACCAAATACACACACAACACAGTTAATATATACACAAACAGCTCCCTCCACACACATACAAGAATGCACTGCCTGCCATGCAAAATGGCAAAATGACAAAATGACGCAGGTTGGTTGGGATCCAGGGCAGTGTGTTGTGTGGAGATAAAAGACCCACAGCTGTAACAGGGCTGGTAAAGCCACAGGAAGTCTGCCCTCTCTGAAAGAGCCTTTTCTGTTCCCTCAGCTGTGTTAGCACAGCCTCACCTTCCCACAGACCCCCAGCCATCACCTGATGCAGGTAAACTTCACCCAGCGGCAGTGTGTTAGGTGTCAAAGCTCTGTAAATCCTGATACCATCACTGTGGTCTACTTCTCCCATCATCCCACACTTCTACAAGACCACACCTCTCCTATAAGGCCACACCTCTCCTACAAGACCACACCTCTCCTACAAGGCCACACCTCTCCTACAAGAACACACCTCTCCTATAAGGCCACACCTCTCCTACAAGACCACACCTCTTCTATAAGGCCACACCTCTCCTACAAGACCACACCTCTTCTATAAGGCCACACCTCTCCTACAAGACCACACCTCTCCTACAAGACCACAACTCTTCTATAAGGCCACACCTCTCCTATAAGGCCACACCTCTCCTACAAGACCACACCTCTCCTACAAGACCACACCTCTTCTATAAGGCCACACCTCTCCTACAAGAACACACCTCTCCCACATTGTCCAGTTGAAGCAGAAGTCCTAAATTAGAGAAATAATTGCTTTGGTACTTGAGGCAGATTCACCACATAAAAACTGCTGTTACTATATCACTTTTTTCTGATGCCCTGTGTGAACTATTATTATTATTAGTAGTAGTAGTAGTAGTACTATTAAGAAAGGGGAATGTTACACTCACACACATGCACGCACACACACGCACGCACACACACACACACACACACATAATTAACGAACACAAACAGGCGTGGAGGCAGAAAGCG
>NC_044508.1:420000-445000 GCF_902362185.1 Chanos chanos | reverse complement strand
GGTGAATGTGACTGTTCCTCACCTGATGTTATAAAGATGCTGGATGATCAGATCCCGCTCGCTGCGTAAATTCTGCATGACTCTCCTTGTGTTACTAACGTAAGCGTCACAAACATTCTCCCAGTGTGGAACTAGATATTCCGGGATTTCCTATGGACAGATCAAATTTACATGAAACAGTTAAACTTCCACATAAGTGGGAACCGATAAGATGGTAAAGAGAGCGAGAGAGAGAGAGAGAGAAATACTGTCTCTGTATCTACCCTGGGCAGAGGCTCGTTGACATAAGCCCAGTTGGCAGAGCCTGGTGTGGAGATGGGAGCTTCTTCAGGAGGGCAGGTGCCAGCAGAGACTTTTGATACAGACATCCTTCTGGACTGACCCAGAGCCCCATCTACAAGCCACACCCACACACACACACCCAAACACACGCACACACACACACACACACACACACACAAACACACACACACGCACACACACACACACCATAAAACCATCAGCTACCAAAACAAACTGAATACATGTAAATTTAAACAAACTTGTTATTCACTAAAGAACTCTGGCAGGTCTGAAACAGAGTCAGTTCAGTGGTAAATATCAGAAGTTTGTTATTCACGTCTTCGTAATTATGTTGCTGACCTGTGGCTTCTGATCCTGGCTTAACTGGTTTACAGTGCGTCTCCTCCTCTTCCACTGACTCTGCATTCTGAGCTCTGTTGTCTTCTGCCTTATCTACATGAGTATTGGGTCCTACAAATTCAAATGAGGAATGAGTGTGTGTGTGTGTGTATTTCATGGCATGGTCTTTTCTATGACTCCCTGACCTAATGTCGGGATGTTTTAAGGTGTGGTAAAATTTGTTTAATTGAAAAGTATCACACTGAACTGTATTGACCTTGATGCAAAGGAATGTCCTTCAGGGAACGACTGTTGGACTTTTTGATGTCACTGCTGTGCTCGGCTACAGTGTGTGTGTTTACCTGCTGTGCTCGGCTACAGTGTGTGTGTTTACCTGAGAGCCCATCAGTGTGTGTGTTTACCTGCTGTGCTCAGCTACAGTGTGTGTGTTTACCTGAGAGCCCATCAGTGTGTGTGTTTACCTGCTGTGCACAGCCACAGTGTGTGTGTTTACCTGAGAGCCCATCAGTGTGCGGGACTAAGCTAGATTCTGTATTTATTGGCTGTGGAGGCTGGTTAAGGGGTGGAGCTGTGATGGAGGTGGGGTCTGAAACAATGATTCTACCATCCTCTGGAACTTCTGAAACTGACCAATGGCACACCCAGTTAAAGCAAAACCAGTTAAAGCAAACCCAGTTAAAGCAAAGCCAGTTAAAGCCTTCCCAGTACAGCACGGCCAGTTAAAGCAAACCCAGTTAAAGCCTTCCCAGTGCAGCACACCCCAGTTGAAGCACGGCCAGTTAAAGCAAACCCAGTTAAAGCAGGCAGCGCTTGCGATACGGTGTTTGAGAATTAGGCCTGAGTGACATTATGATACCTGTGCCAGTGGTAGTCATGGCGTCGCTGAGAACGGCTTCAACCGTCCTGCAGAGGGCGTCCTCCTCCACCTCAGCCCACACCCTCTTCAACACAACCTGTCTGCTGGACAGCCACTTCTCCAGCTTGGGCCAAGTGTCCTGAAACTCTGCGATTCTGTAAAGCGAACAACAAATTACACAAAGCGTCTGATTAGACCTCTCATGGTCACTTCAGCATCTGACCACTGTGAAGGTAGAAAGACTAGAAAATCACTACATTTGATGAAACTGACCAACTACAAGTCAAACTCAAAACTCTCGACGGTCACTGGTCAACAAATGCAATCAGTTCACACACATATCTGGAGTTATTCTAGTCATGGTGTGGTTCACACAGTTACAGTGCCTCACAGAAGAGTTGTGCTAACCTGTGCTGAATCTGTTGTTTCTCTGTGCTCACGTCTGACGGTGGGAGAACCTGCGCCCCTGGACTCACCACCTCCTCATTCGGATTAGAAATCTTCTCTTCATCTGACACACAGTGTTAACACAGTCACCTTTATCAGCCGTAGTACACAGTGTTAACACAGTCACCTTTATCAGCCGTAGTACACAGTGTTAACACAGTCACCTTTATCAGCCATAGTTCACAGTGTTAACACAGTCACCTTTATCAGCCGTAGTACAGTGTTAACACAGTCACCTTTATCAGCCATAGTACAGTGTTAACACAGTCACCTTTATCAGCCATAGTTCACAGTGTTAACACAGTCACCTTTATCAGCCGTAGTACAGTGTTAACACAGTCACCTTTATCAGCCATAGTTCACAGTGTTAACACAGTCACCTTTATCAGCCGTAGTACACAGTGTTAACACAGTCACCTTTATCAGCCATAGTTCACAGTGTTAACACAGTCACCTTTATCAGCCGTAGTACAGTGTTAACACAGTCACCTTTATCAGCCGTAGTACAATGTTAACACAGTCACCTTTATCAGCCATAGTACAGTGTTAACACAGTCACCTTCATCAGCCGTAGTACAGTGTTAACACAGTCACCTTTATCAGCCGTAGTACACAGTGTTAACACAGTCACCTTTATCAGCCATAGTACACAGTGTTAACACAGTCACCTTTATCAGCCATAGTTCACAGTGTTAACACAGTCACCTTTATCAGCCGTAGTACAATGTTAACACAGTCACCTTTATCAGCCATAGTACAGTGTTAACACAGTCACCTTCATCAGCCGTAGTACAGTGTTAACACAGTCACATTTATCAGCTGTAGTACAGTGTTAACACAGTCACCTTTATCAGCCGTAGTACAGTGTTAACACAGTCACCTTTATCAGCCATAGTTCACAGTGTTAACACAGTCACCTTTATCAGCCGTAGTACAGTGTTAACACAGTCACCTTTATCAGCCATAGTTCACAGTGTTAACACAGTCACCTTTATCAGCCATAGTACAGTGTTAACACAGTCACCTTTATCAGCCATAGTTCACAGTGTTAACACAGTCACCTTTATCAGCTGTAGTACAGTGTTAACACAGTCACCTTTATCAGCTGTAGTACAGTGTTAACACAGTCACCTTTATCAGCCGTAGTACAGTGTTAACACAGTCACCTCTATCAGCCGTAGTACAGTGTTAACACAGTCACCTTTATCAGCTGTAGTACAGTGTTAACACAGTCACCTTTATCAGCCGTAGTACAGTGTTAACACAGTCACCTTTATCAGCCGTAGTACAGTGTTAACACAGTCACCTTTATCAGCCGTAGTACAGTGTTAACACAGTCACCTTTATCAGCCGTAGTACACAGTGTTAACACAGTCACCTTTATCAGCCGTAGTACAGTGTTAACACAGTCACCTTTATCAGCCGTAGTACAGTGTTAACACAGTCACCTTTATCAGCCGTAGTACACAGTGTTAACACAGTCACCTTTATCAGCCGTAGTACAGTGTTAACACAGTAATCACCTTTATCAGCTGTAGTACAGTGTTAACACAGTCACCTTTATCAGCTGTAGTACAGTGTTAACACAGTCACCTTTATCAGCCGTAGTACAATGTTAACACAGTCACCTTTATCAGCCATAGTACAGTGTTAACACAGTCACCTTTATCAGCCGTAGTACAGTGTTAACACAGTAATCACCTTTATCAGCTGTAGTACACAGGGCAGTGTAGGTAGCCTAGCTGCTCTGCTTCATTTGATTGGCAAGTTAGTAAGTTCTGGGTTAATTTTTTAATACAATGTAATCACTAGTTTGAGGGGAAGTTTCAGCACACAGGTGACTGGATTTGCACGGAATAATAATGCACGCTGAATTTAGTCTCTCCTATAGTAAATACAGAACCAAAATATGAACCAAGTAAATACAAACAGGAAAAAGTAAATATAAACAGGAAAAAGTAAATATAAACAGGAAAAAGTAAACATTTCAGAACTCACAGTTGTGTTTGGCAGCTCGCTTCAGAACTTGCTCATCAGACATGTCCAAAAACACAATCAGATCCAATGCTGGCGCTGGAGGCGTGGCCTCTCTCGGGACTGGCCTATTAATGGTCAGGCTTGACCTGCAGCTCCGCCTCTTCTGAAGGGCTTTATCAGGGTCAGTACCAGTCAGCGCCCTCTCCAGCAGCTTGGCCTGCCTCACACTCACTGGAAACCCGTCCAAGATCCAGCCCGCGCCAGCAGGGAGCCTCCTGCTCAATTCAATTTGATTCAATTACATTTCACTGCATTTAGTTTAATATGATTTAATTCCATTTAATTGGTGATTCAGAGCAGAGGTGCTAAAATCCAGTCCTGGAACACCAAGATCCACCTGCCTTTCCCGTAAAACAACTACACATGGGCTATGGGCGAACAGTCCTTTTAGCTTAGGAAGGTTCCTAACTGGGTGAAATGACCCAGAGGTATCTAAGTGGCAGCCATGATAAGAGCTGGTCGAATTCTCTAAATTCTAAGGAAAGGTGCTTCAATACTTCCGTTCCTATCTCCTTTAGCATAGGGTCCACTGGACCATCCTTTACCAAAGGAAAGGAGATACAGCTGTCCCACAACTCCATTCAGCCGTTCACAAAAACTAATGATCAACATGACCGACAGGAGATTTTAGCCAGATGACAGGTTTAATTCAGTGGTGTGAAACTTAAGAATGATTGTGACAGTGTCATGATGAAAGAGTAACTGTGATAAAAAAATACGATGAAATGTGAAGCATTAAAAAGGGAAGACGAGGGGAGAGCGGCGTGAAATCAGAAGGGAGGAAACGGAGGACGTCCAGGGAGAAGAAGGAGAAAAAAGCGAGAAAAAGGGACGAATGGCGTGTAAAAACGAGTGGATTACAAGGGAATCTACAGGGAAAATGACTCGGACGACGGATGGAGGACTCATTCCTGATTTATGGAGTAGCAGAAGTCGCCACCAATCGGGTGAGAGCGTTCCTTCTTTGTTTCTCTTTTTCGTGAGCTTTTTGGGAATTTACCTGGTGCTACTGGATTTTTCCCGTTCTTGTTTGGCCAAACTTGAGTTGTTCTTTTTTTAATCGAAGATTGAACGAACTTGTGGACATACGGACTCCCCGCCGCTCACAACACATTTTACCCATTGGACTTACATAAGACACATGGCTTGTTTGGTTGATGAATGTGGATTTATTTGGGTTTCGTGTTGTTTTTTCATATCTTGTCAAGGGATTATTCCGTGGAATATTATATTAGTTCAGCTTCACAGAGTGCTGTGGTGTCATTTCAGGGTTTGTTTTTTGTTAATTACTGTGCAAAAGGGGTACAAAATCTCTAAAAGAACCCGGGTTTTTTTTTTATAACGATTAGATAGATATCTAAGCACTGTCTGATTGTTATATGATGAAATGTACAGTAGTAGATTTGTAGGCCTAACATGTTATGGTTTTCTTGCATAGATCTAACAATTATTTCCATACAATCATACTAATTGAGATTCATGTCGATAAATATGAGTGGACAGGAGGGTGAGTGTGAGCAACCGTTCTCAATGTGACGACCATTTCATTTCACTTTAGACACTGGTAGCCTATATTTCTTTTCTTATTCCAATTCCAACCTTGGTAATGAAGTAATATTTTTCATGGGGTTTTACACCACGTTTATATAACCTGAATGAATCAACATGGTAAGAATCCACAGGGCAGAGTATCTATGACGCGTTTTTAGTGGTCCATCTTCGGACATTGTAGTTTCACCACTGCAAACCCACGTCAATGACATCCCCGTTGCATAATTACGTAGCCTAGTGTAAGTGCAGTCGGATTCTCTTAGCACTGTGGTTGTCTTATGAATGAAGTCCTTATGAATTTTGCTTCACAATTTTCCTTGACCACATGGCGTTTTCCATCAAGGTCAAGGAAAAGTGGTGTGGTTAGAAAAGGACATAGGATGTAATGTTTTTGACTACTTGACCGCAGGGAAGGCCTCTGACTGGCTGAAGAGCACACACACCTGTTTTCCAGGTAAAAATCAGCATCTAATCGAGAGGTAAAAACAAAAGGCAGCAGTACATTGGCTCTCCAAGACTGGATCTGGGCCCCTCTGATTCACAGGGCTGCAGGCAGCAGGCTGTGAGATATTACAGTGTTTCAGTATCACATGGTGTGGACACAGTAATGAGCTGATCATCTGTATATTAGAGATGTATATGAGTACAGTATGTTACCTGTATATTAGAGATGTATATGAGTACAGTATGTCATCTGTATATGAGAGATGCATATGAGTACAGTATGTTATATGTATATTAGAGATGTATATGAGTACAGTATGTTATCTGTATATTAGAGATGTATATGAGTACAGTATGTTATATGTATATGAGAGATGTATATGAGTACAGTATGTTACCTGTATATTAGAGATGTATATGAGTACAGTATGTCATCTGTATATTAGAGATGTATATGAGTACAGTATGTTATCTGTATATTAGAGATGTATATGAGTACAGTATGTTATATGTATATGAGAGATGTATATGAGTACAGTATGTTACCTGTACATTAGAGATGTATATCAGTACAGTATGTTACCTGTATATTAGAGATGTATATGAGTACAGTATGTTACCTGTACATTAGAGATGTATATGAGTACAGTATGTTACCTGTATATTAGAGATGTATATGAGTACAGTATGTTATATGTATATGAGAGATGTATATGAGTACAGTATGTTATATGTATATGAGAGATGTATATGAGTACAGTATGTTATCTGTATATGAGAGATGTATATCAGTACAGTATGTTATATGTATATGAGAGATGTATATGAGTACAGTATGTTATATGTATATTAGAGATGTATATCAGTACAGTATGTTACCTGTACATTAGAGATGTATATCAGTACAGTATGTTACCTGTATATTAGAGATGTATATGAGTACAGTATGTTATCTGTATATGAGAGATGTATATGAGTACAGTATGTTATCTGTATATGAGAGATGTATATGAGTACAGTATGTTATATGTATATTAGAGATGTATATGAGTACAGTATGTTATATGTATATGAGAGATGTATATCAGTACAGTACCTTATCTGTACGTTCTGATATCCGATAGCAATGGGAGGCAAATATTTTTGGATGGGAAATATTCTCAAAAATCAACTTGGGGTGCTATAGGAGTTTGATGTCACCTGATAGCGTCGACAACAATGTCAATGAGCAGTTCATCAGGAATAGCTTCTCCTTTCCGGAGAATTCTCTCCACTTCAGCTCCACGCTCAGCACGCACAGACAGCTGGGAAACAACAGGTTCTGGATATGTGTCAGGCCAAAGAGATAGTGTATGTGTGTGTATATGTGTGCATGTCATATATATGTGAAATATATGTGTCTACTAGACAGGTGTTTCTCCTACAGTGTTTGGTTTGAGATCAAAGTGTGTGTGAGTGTGTTTACTTTAGCCACGGGCCCTTGTTTCACTGTTTCTGGCTGCAGCATCTCCTGTGTGACAAGACCTGGCAAAACAAAAACACAGGAGACCACTCAAACAACCTGTCACTCTCTAACAGCACTAACACAACACTCCACTGAAACACAAACACACATAAGACCACTCAAACAACCTGTCTCTCTCTAACAGCACTAACACAACACTCCACTGACACACAAACACACATAAGACCACTCAAGCAACCTGTCACTCTCTAACAGCACTAACACAACACTCCACTGACACACAAACACACATAAGACCACTCAAACAATCTGTCTCTCTCTCACAGCACTAACACAACACTCCACTGACACACAAACACACATAAGACCACTCAAACAACCTGTCTCTCTCTAACAGCACTAACACAACACTCCACTGACACACAAACACACATAAGACCACTCAAACAACCTGTCACTCTCTAACAGCACTAACACAACACTCCACTGACACACAAGCACACATAAAACCACTCAAACAACCTCTCTCTCTCTGTCTCAAACAACCTGTCTCTCTCTCACAGCACTAACACAACACTCCACTGACACACAAACACACATAAGACCACTCAAACAACCTGTCTCTCTCTAACAGCACTAACACAACACTCCACTGACACACAAACACACATAAGACCACTCAAACAACCTGTCACTCTCTAACAGCACTAACACAACACTCCACTGACACACAAGCACACATAAAACCACTCAAACAACCTCTCTCTCTCTGTCTCAAACAACCTGTCTCTCTCTCACAGCACTAACACAACACTCCACTGACACACAAACACACATAAGACCACTCAAACAACCTGTCATTCTCTAACAGCACTAACACAACACTCCACTGACACACAAACACACATAAGACCACTCAAACAACCTGTCTCTCTCTCTCACAGCACTAACACAACACTCCACTGACACACAAACACACATAAGACCACTCAAACAACCTCTCTCTCTCTGTCTCAAACAACCTGTCTCTCTCTCACAGCACTAACACAACACTCCACTGACACACAAACACACATAAGACCACTCAAACAACCTGTCTCTCTCTAACAGCACTAACACAACACTCCACTGACACACAAGCACACATAAGACCACTCAAACAACCTCTCTCTCTCTGTCTCACAACATTAACACAACATTCTACTGACACACAAACACCGTTCAAACAACCTGTCTCTCTCTCTCTCTCACAACATTAACACAACACTCCACTGACACACAAACACCACTCAAACAACCTGTCTCTCTCTCTCTCTCTCTCTCTCACAACATTAACACAACATTCTACTGACACACAAACACCGTTCAAACAACCTGTCTCTCTCTCTCTCTCTCTCACAACATTAACACAACACTCCACTGACACACAAACACCACTCAAACAACCTGTCTCTCTCTCTCACAACATTAACACAACATTCTACTGACACACAAACACCGTTCAAACAACCTGTCTCTCTCTCTCTCTCTCTCTCTCTCACAACATTAACACAACACTCCACTGACACACAAACACCACTCAAACAACCTGTCTCTCTCCCTCACAACATTAACTGATACACAAACACACTGAGCTGAACTTTTGCATTTACGTCAGAAAACCACACACAATAATTACACACAGACACAAATGCATTACTTCTACTGTGACTAACACAGACCCATTGTGACTAACACAGACCCATTGTGACTAACACTGATCCACTGTGACTAACACAGATCCACTGTGACTGACACAGACTCACTGTGACTAACACTGATCCACTGTGACTAACACAGACCCATTGTGACTAACACTGATCCACTGTGACTAACACAGACCCATTGTGACTAACACAGACCCACTGTGACTGACACAGACCCATTGTGACTAACACAGACCCACTGTGACTAACACAGACCCACTGTGACTAACAAAGACCCATTTAGAGCTGTAACAATTTCAAATGTTGCTGTACAATTAATTGTCTCAGAAATAATTGCAATGAACAATATAATTGTCTCTTTCGGTCAAATTTTTTAAATATTTATTTATTTATTCATTTTTAAACAAATTAAAGTTTTGAATTAATCCCAGGATACATCTTTTGGTTATTTCACTGTTACGTGACCCAGATAATGTAATAACACAAGTACACAGCCTATGAAGTAAACCACGCCTCTTCATTATCGCAATCCAAAATGACCCCAAAACGGTGAAATCGTGTTACGTTTTGAAACAAGCTCCATCTCGCGTCATTTATTCTGCCCCTCTCTCTACTGAATGTAAGCTACTGTCACAGTGGGTATATCTGCCACATCTGGTGTCAAACCGATGCTGTAGCTAACAGCAGCCTGACAGTCTAATCCCTCCCTAGATGACCGACTGTCCAATCGTAGTTTAGCTGAACTCAGTTAGGCTTGCAGACTCCTCACATTTTGACAGGACCGTGTAAACCAATGTATAAGTATCAGTTTAATGTTAAGGGCATTTCTCAGAGGTACATCACTGCTTCTCATGAAACTGCCCAATTCTGTTTGGATCTCTAACTTTCGAAGGCCAGCTTGACTTTGCAACTGTAAATCAATGTGGGTGGGGCGTCCTCTGATAGGACAGCTACTGTTCTGTCGCACTACAGGGTGCACGCAGGCATTGGAAACGTGTTTGATGGATGCAAACAAAAGTGTCACCATGCTTTGACCCATCTCATTACAAAACACTGATTTAACTGTGATTCAACAAAGAAACTATGATCACATCGAAAACTGAGGTTGGACAATTATTAAATAATTGTTACAGGCCTAGATCCATTGTGAGTAACACAGATCCACTGTGACTAAGGGTGCTTTCACACCTACCCTGATTGGTCCGGACCTTCAGACTTTTCAGTTTGGTCCGAACCAAAAGAGCAGGCTTGAAAGGTGCCTCGGACCACGGTCCGGACCAAAGGACCAAAATTTGGTCCTACCAAAAGAGGTTGTCTCGGTCCAGTTCGTTTGCAGTATGAAAACACTTTTTTTGGACGGACAGAGTTTCGGACCAATTAAGGGAAGTTGAGGCAGGCTATCGTCACTCATTAAACAACAGAAGAAGAAAAAGAACCAGCAGAATGAGTCGCGGTGGCAGGAGCAGACGAAGTGTTTAATTATTCAATTTGGTCCAATGAGGAAATCAAAAGCTTGAGAAACTTGAGAAAACGCATAAAAATGCCAAAACTTGTAACTTATTTTCTGAGAGGATTAGAGAGAGGATGTGAGAGGACGGGAGAGCGATCCACTGTGACTGACACAGACTCACTGTGACTAACACTGATCCACTGTGACTGACACAGACTCACCGTGACTAACACTGATCCACTGTGACTGACATAGACCCACTGTGACTCACACTAATCCACTGTGACTAACACTGACCCACTGTGATGGACACAGACCCACTGTGATGGACACAGACCCACTGTGATTGACACAGACCCACTGTGACTAACACTGATCCACTGTGATTGACACAGACTCACTGTGACTAACACTGATCCACTGTGACTAACACTGACCCACTGTGATTGACACAGACTCACTGTGATTGACACAGACTCACTGTGACTAACACTGATCCACTGTGACTGACACAGACTCACTGTGACTAACACTGATCCACTGTGATTGACATAGACCCACTGTGACTCACACTAATCCACTGTGACTAACACTGACCCACTGTGACTAACACTGATCCACTGTGATTGACACAGACTCACTGTGACTAACACTGATCCACTGTGACTGACACAGACTCACTGTGACTAACACTGATCCACTGTGATTGACACAGACCCACTGTGACTAACACTGATCCACTGTGATTGACACAGACCCACTGTGACTAACACTGATCCACTGTGATTGACACAGACTCACTGTGACTAACACTGATCCACTGTGACTAACACTGACCCACTGTGATTGACACAGACTCACTGTGATTGACACAGACTCACTGTGACTAACACTGATCCACTGTGACTGACACAGACTCACTGTGACTAACACTGATCCACTGTGATTGACATAGACTCACTGTGACTCACACTAATCCACTGTGACTAACACTGACCCACTGTGACTCACACTAATCCACTGTGACTAACACTGACCCACTGTGATTGACACAGACTCACTGTGATTGACACAGACCCACTGTGACTGACACTGATCCACTGTGATTGACACAGACTCACTGTGAGTAACACTGATCCACTGTGACTAACACTGACCCACCGTGATTGACACAGACCCACTGTGACTGACACTGATCCACTGTGATTGTCACAGACTCACTGTGACTAACACTGATCCACTGTGATTGACATAGACCCACTGTGACTCACACTAATCCACTGTGACGTGACTAACACTGACCCACTGTGACTGACACAGACTCACTGTGACTAACGCTGATCCACTGTGACTGACACAGACTCACTGTGACTAACACTGACCCACTGTGATTGACACAGACCCACTGTGACTAACACTGATACACTGTTATTGACACAGACCCACTGTGACTAACACTGATCCACTGTGATTGACACAGACCCACTGTGACTAACACTGATACACTGTGATTGACACAGACCCACTGTGAATAACACTGATACACTGTTATTGACACAGACCCACTGTGAATAACACTGATACACTGTGATTGACACAGACCCACTGTGACTAACACTGATCCACTGTGACTGACACAGACTCACTGTGACTAACACTGATCCACTGTGACTAACACTGATCCACTGTGATTGACATAGACCCACTGTGACTCACACTAATCCACTGTGACGTGACTAACACTGACCCACTGTGACTGACACAGACTCACTGTGACTAACGCTGATCCACTGTGACTGACACAGACTCACTGTGACTAACACTGACCCACTGTGATTGACACAGACCCACTGTGACTAACACTGATACACTGTTATTGACACAGACCCACTGTGACTAACACTGATACACTGTGATTGACACAGACCCACTGTGACTAACACTGATACACTGTGATTGACACAGACCCACTGTGACTAACACTGATACACTGTGACTGACACAGACTCACTGTGACTACAAAATCCACCCTTGCACACACAGCTTATCACAACACTCCATTAACACACACACACACACAATAGCTCTCAATATAAGCTTGCTTCACCAACACGAGGTAGACACACCTGAACGCAGGGATGAAGACGATTCCGACTCTTTCTCTGCAGATTCTGTGTCTTTGAGAGGAAACCCACAATGCTCCTCACACTTCTGTAGGAGAGATAAGAGCTCAGATTCAGGATGGTGGAGAGAAGAGACCAAAACAGGACATCTCACTGACTCAGTATTAACTGAACACTCACACACCACAATCACCTCTCCACCCAACTCAACAACACTCAACACTCTCACTCACACACCATAATCACTTCTCCACCCAACTCAGCAACACAACACTCTCACTCACACACCATAATCACTTCTCCACCCAACTCAACAACACAACACTCTCATTCACACACCACAATCACCTCTCCACCCAACTCAACAACACAACACTCTCATTCACACACCACAATCACCTCTCCACCCAACTCAACAACACAACACTCTCATTCACACACCATAATCACTTCTCCATCCAACTCAGCTACACAACACTCTCATTCACACACCACAATCACCTCTTCACCCAACTCAGCAACACAACACTCTCACTCACACACCACAATCACTTCTCCATCCAACAACACTTAACAGTCTTACTTATTGATCTTAAATAATTCCTCACTCACACACTCTAACACCCCCCCCCAATCTCTTTACACACAGAGGCCAAGAGACCACTGGTTGCCTCCCTCCCCAGTGCTGTGTCAGTGTAAGTCACTCTGAGGACAGAATTCAGCTGAATGTCTGAATACAAAAGTGCAGTATTAGTCTGAGAGACAGAGCACTGTGAATTATCAGGCTGCTTTTCTAACACTTCAGGAGGCACTCACCTCCCCCTCCTCACTCCTCTCCTCCTCACTCCTCTCCTCCTCGCTCCTCTCCCCAGCCTCATACGCTGCCAGCGCCTCCTGGAGCAGAACTTTATCTGAGAGAACGCGGATGCCTCGGACTGAGAAAAAACCCAAGTTATAAAACCATGGTGCAGGACAGAGGGCATCCTGGTCTTGTGACCCAGGGTTAGGAGCACACAGTCAACGGACAGGACAGCCGAATATCTCACAGGATCATCACTGCACGGGCAGATGAAACATACTACAGGGTACATTATAGCATATTCTACTGGAGCAATGGAAGAATAGAGACGGTAACTCTCTGATGGGTTCGACATACCCTGAGCGATTCTGGACAGGCAGGTAGTTTTGCCAGTGAAGAGTTTTCCCACCACGCAGGCTCTGAGGGTGAAAGGAGGGAATTTGGGTGGAGGAGTGCAGGGTTTGGGGGGGCTGACCAGGTCCTGCAGGCGACTGATCACATGACCCAGGATGTTGTTGTTGAGTGGGAGAGTTGTGTTCTCTTCATCCTCTGGCCACTCCCATTCCCCTGTCATGGACTGACACACACACACACACACAGACACACAGGTACACAGACAAACACAGACACAGACAAACACACACGCATACACACACACACACACACACACACACACACACACACACGCACACACACAGACACAGATAAACACACACGCATACACAGACACACACACACATACACAGACACACACAGACAAACACACACACATACACAAACGCACACACACACATACATACACACACACACGCACACAGACACACACACCCAAACACACACATACACAGACAAACACACACACATACACACACCCAAACACACACACACACGCACACACACAGACACACACACACACATACACACGCGCACACACGCACATACCTTTATTTCTGTAGGCCTTTGGTGTTACTACATTGTTTTGGTGCATAAGACAATGCTGTACTCACCACATACTCCTCATAGTCCTGGTTGTTGAGGATCTCCAGTTTCTCCAGTTCCTCAGCCTGTTCTGGAGCGACTCCATTAGAAAAAGACAAAGCTGGTCTCGCATATAAGGGCTTCGCACTGAAGAACAACTCCTTCCACTCACGCATCAACTTCACAGGAACAAGACTGCACACACACACACACACACAGACACACACACACAAAAACGCACACACACACACATACACACACAAACAAACAAATAAAATGCACACATACACGCACACAGACAAAAACACACAAACATGTGCATGCGAGCACACACACACACACACACACACACACACAAATACACAGTTAGAGAGGATTAGTGCGACCGACAAATACTGAAGTCAGTAATTTTCTACTTTAATGTAGTCTGTAAACTTGACTATAATGACATCTGTAAACTTTAACTTTAGTGTGATGGGATATGTAAACTTTACTTTAATGGAGTATGTAAACTTCACTTATATGAAGTCTGTGCTTTAACTTTATTTCTTCCCAGGCCTAAAGAAAAAAAGTTGTTCCTTTTCAGACAATGCCAATTTCAGGGCGTTTTCAGATGTAAAGTTCGATTGCTTTGGTCTGCAGCAGGGAATCAGCTGTTACAGCGTCGCATAGTGATGCAGGTCCGGTTCGGTTTCATTAAGTCGTTTGCATTCATCACTTTGGGCAAATGAGGCGCGGCTGTGACGGGAAAACGATGTGCTGATGCACTGGAGTCGCTGAGGGCGCACATCAAGGCGCTTCAGGGGGAGGCGCGCATTAACCCTCCTGAACTGTGACTCGCTCATCAGCCGAAAATATTTCAGAAGATCCATCAGGTCTGTGACACGGCCTACGCCTGTTTAGCACTGATGTGAACAGAGAGGGCAAGCGTGAGCTCTTTTCTTAGCGTAGCTGAAGTCATTTTGAGCCAGTTGCTAAAGCGCGAGTAGATTTCCGTGTTCCTGTGTGTTGTCGAAAGTTGTGAGCTTACACGGCCATCCGACCAAATCTCGATGAGACGCTGCACCTCCTCGTGAGTCCGCGTCCGTCCGCGATTCATCAAGCTGCATGTCGTAAAAACTAAAGAAATGAAAGGCTTACGATCCTACCCATAATTCAATGCCCTCAATTCCCATCATTCATAGCCATTGGATAGTTTCAGTCCTGGGTGGTTCGGGTTGCTTTCTTACCAGAGTTCGCAGGTGAAGCGGATCGAGACCACCTCTCTTTGGGGGTCTCAGGCCGATTATTTTGGTGCAGACCTGAGCACGATTAATGCATTCTGACCTACGCAAATGAACCGAACCAAAGGGTCAAACGCGCTACGGTTCGATTCAAACGCGCTACGGTTCGATTCAAACGGACTAAAGGCTGCAGATCCGAAAGCACCCTCAGATTCACACATCAAAGATTTATCTGATATTTGAATTTGATTCTCCAAATCCTTCTCTTAAAACCTCACATCACATACAGTTTGATGCAGAGATACTGTCTTGTGAGTCAGAGAGTATTTAATGTGATGTTTGATATGGAAATCACTAAAGCCCTAACAAAGCACTGGCACAATCAGTCACAATTCCTTCCAAATGAACAGTAAAGAGCTGTTTATTCACAAATCAAACTTTAAATAACACAGATAAATAATAACAATCATAACTTCATAACTATAATAACATGCATAACATTAGTCTGAGACCAGCAGTCTTGGCCATTTCATACGTACTTGTCCGTGAGGAGCCGGTACTCCCCTGCTTTAGTTGCCAGGTCCACGATTTGTTCCAGAATGTTCTTACAGATGTCAGAGTGTTTCCTGTATCGCTGGAGGGCACGTTCAGCGGCTGTTTTGTTGTGTAACTCCAGTTCTCTTTGCCTCTCCTCTGCGTGCTCCAGATCTGCATGCCGGGCTAACGCCTGTTACAGCAGGCAACAGATTCAACTCAAACTCAGAGTTTCATTCAATAAATTACCATCGTGGTACAACACAACACACTTTAATGTTTCCCTCCCTAGAGCGGATGTTGTCACAGGGTGGACGTTGTCACAGGGTGGACATTGACACAGGGTGGATGTTGACATTCTGAGACATTATTGTTTCAGACTGATGATAGAGACAGTTCAGTACTCTTAGGACTCCATTTTTGTGTGACTGGGTCAAATGTTCACACTACATGGGGTATTTTCTCACTATATATTTTTAGCCAATAATCACCAAAACACGGAGGATTAACTCACTGCCTCGCGCTCTAAAGCCTCATGGAAATTTTTCAGTCGCTGTTCCCGGTACTGTTCTTCACGGACAATCCGATTTTGCCTCAGAACTTCCTTCTGTTGTCGGACCTGCAGGAGCTGGGCAGCGATCTTCCGCTCCTGCTGGGACAGCCGCGTCAAACGCTCCACGAGCTGCTCCTCCCGCAAATTCTCCTACGGGGCAATTCCATTAACACACACAGCTAACACACAGACACCGCTAATGCTACACACAAACACCACTAACACTACACACAAACACCACTAACACTACACACTGACACCGCTAATGCTACACACAAACACCACTAACACTACACACTGACACCGCTAATGCTACACACAAACACCACTAACACTACACACAAGCACCACTAACACTACACACTGACACCCCTAACTCTACACACAGACCCTGCTAAGGCTCACCGATACAGCTCACACTACACTTTCTGTTTATATGACACTCACGGATAAGGCTAACGCTATAATGTGTGTCTATATTAGAGTCACAAATGCAGCCCACACCACTCTCTCTGTCTGTATTACACTCTTAGATACTGCAAAGACATTATATTGTCTGCAGCTGCTAACAATGACGCAACTTGCATTTTTCTAACAAGCCCACCTTGTTATATAAAACAGTGTTTTCCAGTTTTAATGGCTATGGTAAGGGTGTAACGGTACAGATATATGTACCGAACGGAACGTCCTGTACCGTTCAGAACAGGACGTTCAGTGCGGTGCGCGTTGCGATCCGAGTGAATATAGTCTTGCTTTAAACAGGCACGCTACGCGCATAAATCCTTTATGCTCCGATGCTCAGTCGACCGAAACGTTAGCGAATAAAGTAATACTTGACAAGATACAGTGTGCCCTCTCTTCGTCATTTCTGTGTGCGGAACTAAAATTAAAAATGCGCTCAGTGATGCAGCCCTGTAAGTATGGCAACTGTTGACTTTTTCTTGCAAAAAATAAACTTAATTTGTGGTGATATTCAAATTAGCCTATCAAATCAACCTGCCTGCACGCTCTCCGTCTCTGCGCCTGAGATTAATCAGGATGTGCACCATTTAACTCAATTTAACCCTCTCTCTCTAGACGTGCTGTCCAAGTTGGTGCACTCTGCCAAACCAGCCTCTTGCCTGCTCAATCCCCTACCTGCTAAACTTTACTGAGAGCTCGGCCCAACAATACTTAACCCTCCAAATATGCCACTTAAATCTGGCATTTTCATCAAATTCTTCATAACACTGGTTTGTGAAAGTCTTCCTCACAGACTTTTAGTGCATGAAATTAAAGACCCCCAGGCAATTAGCTTATTTTTGCTTGGACCCCAGAAATGCTGCTTGCGTTGTATCTTATTATTTATCTAATTACCCTCAGAAACACTTTACGTTTTTTTAGTAGGTTACAGCAATATTAACTGACATTCGTTTTTTTTTTTTTTTTTAAATAATCCCTGTCCGTGGGTATGTGTTTTTTTTTTATGAAAGAAAGGTGTGTGCCTTTATGTGCACTCCTTATGTGAACAGTTTGCCACTGTTTACAAGTTTGTACAAGTTCATATGTTTACAAGTTAAATTCATAACAAATTAAAAGAAATGTTTTGCATGTCTTTTTTCACTGTCCCGAAAACGTACTGAACCGTGACTTTTATGTACCGTTACACCCCTAAATGTGGGTTATGATTTAAATTTCAGAGTTTGTTTAAAGCTGTGCAAAAAATGTGACCCATGAAAACTGCACAGTCATAAAGCCCACATAAAGTCTCCTCTGTGTTATCTGTCAATCGCACAGTCATAAAGCCCACATAAAGTCTCCTCTGTGTTATCTGTCAATCGCACAGTCATAAAGCCCACATAAAGTCTCCTCTGTGTTATCTGTCAATCGCACAGTCATAAAGCCCACATAAAGTCTCCTCTGTGTTATCTGTCAATCGCACAGTCATAAAGCCCACATAAAGTCTCCTCTGTGTTATCTGTAAATCGCACAGTCATAAAGCCCACATAAAGTCTCCTCTGTGTTATCTGTCAATCGCACAGTCATAAAGCCCACATAAAGTCTCCTCTGTGTTATCTGTAAATCGCACAGTCATAAAGTCCACGTAAAGTCTTTTACTTTTTACTGAGGATGTGAACTCCATGTGTGATGTGAGTGTGAGGGCCCACTGGTCACCTCCTGAGCCTTGTGTGTGATGTGAGTGTGAGGGCATATGCTGGTCACCTCCTGAGCCTCGTGTGCACGTAGCTGCTCTATGAGTGTGTGTCGTCGCCGCTTCTCTCTGTGCTCTCGTGCAGCCGTGTCCTCCTCCAGACGCTGACGGATTCTCTGGATGTACGCGCTGTTAGCATGAGCTAACTCCTCAGCATTCAGTGTATGGGGAGAGAAACTACTGCTGAGGGTCACACACACACACACACACACACACACACGTTGATATGTACTCTAGATGCTAGATTTTAGTGTTGTATGGAATCATATGAAATCCATACCCAAATGCAGAAGCTCCACAGCCTGCAGGTGAGAGCCTCTTTCTGGTCTTCTCAAACTGGGCAATCTCCTGACGCACACTCTGCCAGATGAGAATTCCCTTCAGAACGCATGGCTGCAGACTACACACAGCTCAACAGGACCCAGAGCGCAGGGGTTCTGTCATGATTCATAAAATGATCTGAAATCCTCTACATTAATCAAGGAACCCCATAGAAACTACATGATGGCTTACATGTCCTTCAGTAAAGTGAGTGTGGTGTGTACTCTAAATGTCCTGGTTTAGTGACTTTGTTATAACTTGGTAATGTTGCATAAATGTCCTGTGTAGTGGCTTTGTTATAACTTGGTAATGTTGCATAAATGTCCTGGTGTAGTGACTTTGTTATAACTTGGTAATGTTGCATAAATGTAATGGTATAATAGCTCTATGGTAAGTTGATGATATAATGCATAGTGTAAATGCTGCGCTGTAATGACTCTGTAACTAGTTGATAATACAACGTATAGGGTATACACTGCAGTGTGACGACTCTCTCATACGTCGGTGATAAAGTGCATAGCCTAAGTGACCTTAGCTTCCTGTTGTTTGTGGATCTGCTGGTGTTTCTCCAGAGCTCTGGTGGTCTGATTTGGAGGAGGTTTGGGGATTTGGACCACTGCCGACTGAATACGGGCCATGAGCTCATGCTGCTTTCTCTGTGCTTTCCGGTGCTGCAGTCGATAAAACAATGCTATAGTCAAAAATGCTGTCATGTAATCAATATGATATGCCTAATACAGGGCAAACACTTCCCTCACTAAAAAAAGCTGTCACCTTGTCTATGTCCTTTAGTCTCATTCCTTCAAAAACCTTCTCCCGTTTCTGCTCCTCCTGTAGTTCCACCATGAGGGACCTGCTGTATGTCTCCTGACCTTTCTTATCAAACCTCTGAGCAATCCTCTGCATCTTCAAATCTGCCTCACGCTTCACAACGGTTTTCAGTTGCTACAAAGATAAAAAATAACAAACAAATTTAACAATCCATGTACCCATTCCACTGTACTGAAGACAGTCCACAGCTTAGATTCCAACCATCTGTAAGAGCACTACTCTTTCATCACAAATTTAGTCTGAAACCCTCACAGCTAAAATAACAGACAATTTATAAAAGGAAATAATAACAAAACCAAATTAGTCTACCCTTGGGAGAAGTGTAGCATCAAAGGACATCTGACATTACTTTTACGCGCAGTACAAGGGTCATCACCGTCACTGACAGTATGAGACATGGCTCTGAGTTCAGAGGGGTGTTATACGGACAATAATAATTCATATGAACGTTATGTATACATCTGTGTTGTTGTTCTACAAGTCATAAACAAGATCTGTTAAAGCCACTGCAAACTGTTGGATCTTAAGCCCTGTGACTGTTATAAATGCAAAAACTGCTGAAATGGCAATATCCATTGGTCACCTCTGCGTAAATGTCATTCTCTAAGCGGTGCAGACGGGCAGTAGCGGCCGGCAGCATGGTTAGCATTGCGGTTCCAGTGAGGCCGGACCTTTTCTTCCTCTGCAGGGTAACGAAGAGCTGATAGAGCAGCCGCGTGGCGGCGCCCTGCTCGCCCTGTATCAAAGCACGCGCGGTGCCCACGTCAAACGGTATTCCCAACAGCTGCAACGTGGGCTCAATCCGTGTGAAGTTATTCAGCTTTGCATTAGCCGTGCTGGTAGAAACCGAAAATAATAATAATAATAATAATAATAATAATAATAATATAATAATATAATAATAATAATAATAATAATGTTGTCTGAAATAAAGCTAATTAACCCGAGTTTACATAGGAATTTACTATTAAAATAATTACTCGTGTTCACAAGAAACCAAAACAAGCAAAACCACAACAATGGCAATGGAAGAGTTTCCAGTGTCACTGTGACCGTTTCTTTCCCAGGTCAGTGACAATTTGTTAAGAGCCAACCCAACCTAATGAAAGGTGTCGACTAGCTGACTGACCTGCTTTTGGAGAACTGGTCGAAGTCATCCTGGAGTTGGTACTTGTTCAGAATCTCACCAATCAGATATCCATTTGCAAAATCTCTAGTGATCGAGCAAGGGTCTGCAGAAAGAGAAAAATATATCTTATTTGATCATTTATTATTTCTCAAGACGCTTGCTACACAACGGTTTTTAGACTTGGCATTGTCCGCCATATTATGTCAGGATAAGTTTAAAACAGCTAGCAGTCAAATTGCTAATATAGCTTTTCCATTAGCATCATGCAAAACACTTGCTCTCTCTTACCGACGACTTTAGATAACCGGAGTTCTGAATTCAGCCATCGACAAAGTATGTCCGACATTTTAACATGCAAATTCCAAACCGCGGTCAATAAACTCAAAACAAACGAGTCAAATGCCAAAGTTTGTGTTTAGCATCCTCATATTGCTCCCCAGGAAAACGTAAGACACCCTACTTGAGCGTGTCGTTGTCAAGGCAACAGTCAACTTAGCAACCATGGAATTTGAGCAGGTTCGCAAGCGCCGCGTCAGGAAGACGGAAGACGCACTACCTCTCTCTCTCTCACACACACACACACACACACACACACGTTCCTCTGTAGGACCAAAAGTAAACTAAATCCGAGTCCTCTGGATCATGTTTCAATTACAGCGTAAACAGACTGCTATGTTTCAATACCTGTGTGATACAGTCATCATACGGAGAAAATATGAGATACATGACCGAGATAGAGATCACGGAGCATGTCATTCAGTAAAGAAACGCGCACACATCACTTCACTTCTTTTTATTGGCGATGATAAAGGAACTTCTTGGCTGTCCAGTTGAAGACTGAACATGGTAAAGCACAGCTTCAGTTAAGAGTGTTAAATCGATCATACCCAAGTATGGAGGTGCTGGGTGAATCACAGAACACACTGTAGCCAGTAATCATATAGAAATCTTTGTTTATAATTTCAAAGTAACATGCAGACATAGAATATATTCAGTGTGTTAGCATAACACATAAAATCTTTAATATGTCATAGTTAGTATTTAGTGTATTCAGCTAAATGTTAACATTTACAATAAATTACATGCAATGGAATGGAAGCACAGCACAGGAGAAGTCCGCTGGTTTCAATGACAAACTGCATCAGACAATTTAAGTTCAGCTCACATGATATTTTGATTATTGGTATTATACTAAGAGCAAAACAATTATAATACACCACTTAGTATTATATATATATTTTTTGTCTAAGGAAGGTTAGTGTATTGAAGACTGGCTCTTATATGAACCATCTGGGACGTTAGTGTCCAGGACAGTAAAGGTTCGAGAGAGGAGGAGACGAGAGCGTCAGCAAGAGTGATGTCACAATCCAGTCTCAGCATGGTTCCAATCTCAGCATGGTTCCAATCTCAGCATGGTTCCAATCTCAGCATGGTTCCAGTCTCAGCATGGTTCCAGCGGAATGTTCAGTTTCCTTCTGACTCAGCGGAGGCCTCAGCCCCCTGTGCACAAGGCACTTCCTTTTGGAACTTTAGAGTGCTCACTCCCTCACTGAATATTTTCTCTGACTTCCTGTCCAAAGATCAAAAACAGATACCTTGGCCAAAATAAAGCCAAATCTCATGCCTCTCTTTTCACAGTTATGAAGACAATGGCGAGGTTCGACACAGAATAGCATACTAGTTTACGTTTAACATTAAAATATGTCAGCAGGTTACTTAGGAAAAAGTTCCAATTTATACAACTGCAAAGAAAAACATTTTTAGTCATTACAACATAAAATCTCTCTCACAGTAGTGTACAGAGTCTCAATCAGTCAGGCTCATAAAGTGTAAGAATGCCAATATATCCAAAAACATGTGATCATCTGTCTTCTCACCTTCTGTCTTCTGGGACATTCCTGTTCTGCACCCACCCTGTTTAGTCTACTGTGTTTAGACTACATTTAAATACAAACACCAAAACACACGCTGGTACACACACACACACACTCTCGTGTTTTTGTAAACCTGAGTAGGCAGAAAGCACAGAGAGAGTTTTTGGGTTAGTGGTTGAAGCAGACACAGGAGCTCAGGGGGAAAAGAGAGACATTTAGTAGCAGGTCAGCGTTCAGCCAGGCTGCCTCCAATTTACTTACATCAAAAGACAGATTTTAAGGGTAAACCTCAGAATTGAACGCAAATATCACTCTTTAGTTTTCTGATCATTTTTTAAGTCGGTCTGACTTCTTGACTCTGTCAGTTAAAACTGTAAACTGGTCAAATTGAGTAAGAGAACATTCACCAATCCTTTTGCTACATCAGATGAAACTCAGAGAACCAGCCTTGGCCTCGGTGACCTGCAGAGAAAAGTGCACAAGTTTGACGGCCTGGTGAAGGTTAAGGCAAGTCCAGGGGCTTTGGTTCATGTTATCTTCCAATTATGTTGAGTTCCATGAATAACGTCCCATACAAACCAACAGTGATGTGACTCTGAGATGGAACCTTTGTCAAGGCATCAGTTTGAACAGATTAGACTATGGAAATGATCTGGAAAATGTATTCCCCATCTGGCTAGTTCATAATCTACGAATTGTGTGTGTGTGTGTGTGTGTGTGAAATTGTTGAGCTTATTCAAATAAAACGATGGCATCTCATTTGTCCATTATGGACAAAAAAGACACAATATGACAAATAAAACTACTGTGTTTTTTGTGAGAAACAGGCAGCATGGTTACTGAGTGACACAGTCAGCGCTGGAGTAAGTGGTGTTGTGTGTCGTGCCACGCCCTGACAACCCACAATGCTGTGCGTGTCATCAGTAGTCGTGAACATTTTCAGTGACGTCCAGTCTGAGTGAAGCGGGCCATGGTTTACCCAAACACACACTCTGAACAGGTTCTTAGTGCCCACGTGAGGAGGGCAGGCGAGCATAGCGCCATCTCCAGCTAACTTCAGGATTTTCCAGAGAGGAAGTTGTGGAACCAGGTGTTGGATTGCTGCTGCTCCTCCTCTTCGGATGCATCAGGGAGAAGGAACTGTGAGGAGGTGACGGAGGTGGGGCTTCCCAGTGATCCACTCAGGCTCTGCTCCTCTGGAGAGTCCTGTCTCCAGGAGCACTGAGGTTTATACCCAGCAAAGCCTCCGGGGGGGGCGGGCTCTGGGTCGGCATCAGGAACCACGCAGGGCTGCATCTGGGGCCGGTAACCCCCGGCAACAAGCTGAATGTCTGGCTGGGCGGCGTCTGCCCCACAGGAGGAGGAAGAGGAGGTCTGGACCCCTGTGTAGGTGACATCAGTTTGGGTGGAGCTGATGGAGTTGGTGGAGGAGCCGGACGAGTCGGGCGGGTGGGGGTCATCCATGACATGGTTGTAGTAGCGGAGGAGAGGAGGTTCGTCCGAGTCTCCATCCACGGGCTGATCACCGTAGCCTTCAGCTTCATCAGAGTCTTCCTCAGGAATCACCACCAGCCCATCCTTACTGGAATCCCAGTCTGGACTCTCCACAATCTGAAGCATACTGGGGGGAGATGGCTTCACATCCAGAGTCCCCTAAAGAGACAAACACTTTACAGTAACTACAGAGAGAGAGATACACACACACACACACACACACACACAGTCCCCTAAAGAGACAAACACTTTACAGTAACTACAGAGAGAGAGAGATACATATACACACAAACACACACACACACACACACACACACAGAGTCCCCTAAAGAGACAAACACTTTACAGTAAC